>NC_089783.1:41484124-41529124 GCF_040412425.1 Macrobrachium rosenbergii | reverse complement strand
ATAATATTAAAAACATTATAAGACAAGCGGGAATCAACACACTAGACAGTGAAAGGATGAAGTCGAGATCGAGCAGTATATTTCTGACATTTTTTACGTCCTACAATGTAAGTTTCTTACGATTTAAATGTAATTTGAGAAAAAGTGGCCGCTTGTTAAGAAGTTTCACTTGCAAGAGTGTTTGTTCTTGTGAATGGTCGGAAATTGTTGGTATTTCTACAATGAATACACAATTACGTTTTCTTTTATCATATTCCTCTCATTCTTTTGTCATATACTTGACTCTTTATTTCATATAAAGAATGGATAACCAAATGGGAACCTGAAATCGAACACTTCTTTTGCCATATGTGTGCACGTTCATTACGGCTCTTCCTTTTACGTTCTTTTTAGTATCCAGGTTGAGAAAAGTTCGTTGTTGTATTTCAGTTACACGGTAATTCCCGTCAAATGTGATTTGTTCATATTCATGGTGATACACTGCAATTTTTTTCCCTCCTCAGAAAACTGAGCTGCAGCGGTAGACTTTAATTAAAAACATTGTCAGATTTATTTGATATTTCAGGTTTATCTGTATTATGTCTTGAAGAAAATGGGTGTAGTTCTTTGCGTGTAAAAAAGTTCCTCATTGGATGGGTCGATATTGTACTCGATATGCACTCTCCTAGGCCCGCGTTCGATTCTCCGACCGGCCAATGAAGAATTAGAGGAATTTATTTCTGGTGATAGAAATTCATTTCTCGGTATACTGTGGTTCGGATTCCACAATAAGCTGTAGGTCCCGTTGCTAGGTAACCAATTGGTTCTTAGCCACGTAAAATAAGGCTAATCCTGCGGCCCAGCCCTAGGAGAGCTGTTAATCGGCTCACTGGTCTGGTTAAACTAAGGTATACTTAACTTTTGCGTATAAAAGCTTGCACAGAGCTAGGAAAGATGAAGATAGAGAAGTCCAGATTTCTATCTTCAAATTATCTTTCGCTTCCACTGGAGTCTTGTGTTTGACTCAAGCGTCCTTCTCTTCTGAGAAGGCTGAATCGTCATTGCGTAAAACCTAAAGGTTTACCATTAATCGCCTGGATGTACGTTGATGAAGGTCGTTAAGAAGAGAATTAAAACTTTATTCCATGACATGAAAGTTCTTTATTACCTTATGGAAATGGGTCATAACGGTGTTGATGAAGTGTGTTTCGGATAGTCAGCAACCTTAAATCGTTTATAACGACATAAACCCACAGATGACGATTACTCTTCGCTCTGAAATGAAGTTTAAAGGGTTTCAACTTAATGTTATTGTAATGATTCTTTTGTAGTCGCTTAGAAGTCGAGTAAGTA
This sequence comes from Macrobrachium rosenbergii, assembly GCF_040412425.1. NCBI lineage: Eukaryota > Metazoa > Arthropoda > Malacostraca > Decapoda > Palaemonidae > Macrobrachium > Macrobrachium rosenbergii. Next base: position 41,527,792 of record NC_089783.1, on the reverse strand, counting down.
AAATAGTATTATATAATATAGATAGGTATGAATTCATCATTATCCAGAATTTTGTATTTAAAATGTACCGTTGCCGTACCTAGCAGATGAGTTTCAGTATCACAAAGCTGAAAGAGTTTAAAGAGTTTTAATTCTCTTCTTAAGGACTTTCATCAACGTATATATTTATACGTATGTGTATATATATATATGTACGTATACATATACATACATACATATATAATTAGTAATTCACGGGCATTTTAAACTTATTTATTACATTCGTTTACAACGTATATTAATACAATGCAGGTCAGAAATTTCGTTCTAAATCGGAATAGTGATTCCATTTTCTGTTCCGCTCCAATTTTTCATCGACACATTTTTATTTGTATATTTCAATAGTTGTGAAAAAATCTTTGAACGTTATACATAAATGTATAGAGAGAGAGAGAGAGAGAGAGAGAGAGAGAGAGAGAGAGAGAGAGAGATGCATATTTTTCCAATATCGTGATATGATTTATGGGCGATCACAGTTGACTTATTCCTTTTTATCGAAGGTGGAGTGGAAAAAATCGTGTGAAAACAGCGAGAATTCTAAAAATGTTCAATATTTCCATTAGCTTTAAATGCGTAGTTTCATGAAATTATTCTATGTATTTGTCGATCGTCACAAAATTCAAATGTAAAACACACACACACACACACACACACACACACACACACACATATATATATATATATATATATATATATATATATATATATATATATATATATATATATATGTGTGTGTGTGTGTGTGTGTGTGTGTGTGTGTATGGGTACAAGTACTCAGTAGAACTGAAAAAATTAAATTTTCTTTAATCCAGGTAGCGTAAACCAATAAAAGTGTGCTCAAGTTCCTTTGTTTATATAGTTTTCTAAATGCAGTGAATATTTGCCATTATGTATTTTTAAACATGATCAACGCATAATGAATACGATATAATAAGAGTGACAAAATGTTTGTCTCCACAATTATCAACGTTATGATTATTTTTGCCTCTGTAAAAGGAAGTGTAACCTATATCAAACGTTATGGTAATCCTTAAGTTTGCGGTAATAACTGTGATTTTTGATGCATAATACATGTGAGGAGAAGACTGGTTATAAACAACAAATATCCACCCATGGGAAGAAGGAAGTTACTGTAATATACTCATGACTGCCTAAAAGGAAAGAAAACAGTGTACAGAGTAACCCGACTCTTTGTGTTCAAGGTAACTACAACTTCTCTAGCCATGTCAGATAACACTTTTACCATAATAGTTCCCTTTTATATCTTCCAGGTCCCGATTGCCGCGGTGTAATGCCGTAAGTGATGTCATTCCATATCATTCCATGGCCCCAAATGCCTCATAATGCGGGTGAGTTCATTTTATTTCCTTTTCTTTAAACAGAGATTCAAGTTGGTCTGTTAGGCAGATAGCTGTTGTTCGTGTTAAGAAAATATCTCAGGAAGCGATTTCATTCACCGCCTTCGTTTATCACTTTGAATGTAAAACTTCCATTTGCTGATCATTCCAGGACCAACGACAGACAAAAATCTAATCTTTCCCGGGACCATATTTGAAGTTGAAAGTAATTGCATATTTAATTCTTTTCGCCTTTACACTGATCAGCTTCTGATAGCCTCGTTTGAGATGGGCTTATATTTTCCTTCTATGGATAATTACCAGCTTTATCACTGTGTTTATGTTTCACGGGTTAGCTTGTAATCAGCACTTTGAAAATGTGATTCTAATAACTAAGTGCAAGAAGGTTTTATGAAAGAAAGTAATAACATTACTTCATTCAATACGAATCAGTTGTAAATCTGGGAAAGAACATTATAAAAATTTTTAATTATACAACCAGATAAACAAGAACATCACACTGGTGAGTAAGGTAGTATACACTCAGCAAAGGATTAATTATCACAGTCGGATGTCCTGACGTGCTCGCTCAGGCTGTAAACGATAAAGTGATACATTGCATAACTAAGGAATCGAGATAAGTAAGAGTCCTGAATTTTGAAGCTAAATTGTTAATAGCGAGGGAAAAAGATGGCAAGAAGCTATTTGGCAATATAAATTTATGATAAGGATCTAGTAAAACCTAAACACCGTTCTTCATAGAGGTCATATAAAGACTACACAATCTGGTAAGTCGTCTTTGGAGCAACTTGAAGTGGCTCGTCTAACAGGTGAAGACTCGGAGATGGAGATTATGCTCATCCTCAACGCTCGTTGATTCAGCTGGCTGTAGTGGCCTTGAGCCATCATCAATAAAAGTAGAAGTTGGCTGTCGTGGTGGTGGGTCATCGTTAGCATAGTAGGGGGCAGGTAGTAAGGGTGAAAAGTCAGACTCCCTTGGTCATTGTTGCTGGGATCTCGAACCCCAGGGACATTTCCATTTCTTATCGAGGCACAAGCAAACTTAATGGGAACATGGATGTTGGCAGTCCATCCGGTGAAATAGGGGCTGGAAATGTAGCGACTTACATCACGGAACTTGATGATCTGCCCCCCAAAATAGTCGGCCCTGGCACGAAGACAACTGGAGGCATCAACAACAGGAAGAGCTTCCTCTGAAACGACGGCGCTGGAGCAGCTGGTGTTTCTTATGATAGCAGAAGCCCATGGCCCACTGATGGCGCTTGAAACACAAAAATTGGACACGTTTTTATGCTCCAAATTAAAGCTTACTTTATACTGTTGCGGGTCCTTGAAGGTAGTAGGATTTTTTGGGCAGCATGATCTGGTATATCCCTCCTCACTGCACTGTGGCACTTGACTGGGGAAGTAGTTTATGAGGATGGCTTGCTTGTATAATTGCTGGAGGTAACTGAAGAATGAACAGAACAAGAAGCTCCACAGGAACATTTTATTAGTGTCTTAAGAATACTTAGGGTTGGCATAGTGAGCAGAGACCCAATCACATATACAAATTGACAAATTGTAAGTATACAATTTTTGTTTGATCGAGGTCTTCCAGTGGATTCCAAAATTTAAATTTAAGTTATTATACTATGGTATTCTGGGTTTTCCAATGGAAAGTCCACCATCTTATATATTGTGATGAAATATTTCAAGTCTCAGATGGAGATGGAAGGCGTGTGGGTGTTGGGTTGAGAGGGAAATGTTCTCCCATCCCCGTGAAAAGTGTGAGACGTGATGTATCTATCATGGGAATTATTTGTTGAAAGATAACGGCGGTTACCACTTCATTCAGCTGCAACCCATTAGGAAAGCGCGCAATATATATTACGCTTCTCTCGTATCTTCTGACTCAATATATAAACAGTAAAAGTCCTGACAGGATATTATGACATTCTATTAGTTTAACGGCAACATCCAGCCGTTGTAGAACTGTAATAAAAATAAACGTCTTTTGGTCAAGACAGGGGATAATGAAATGGCCTATGAGGCAAAAATATTTAGTGGTTGAATCTTACTCCGAAAAACTTCATTTCAAGTTGCAACCATTATTTCGCTGCATTATATATTTTGTTAGCTTTCTGTAACATGATATCAGAATATAAGTAAAATTATTATATTATGTGTGAACAGCTACCGTTAATAGATAAAGTTCCAGTTGATTTCTAATCCTTGTGCTAAATGTCCTGTTTCAGTCTTAGCGATAATATATGAAAATTACGGCCTATCTGAAGCACCTTCCTCTCAGGCTTCATTGCTTTTTCATCCCTTTTTTTTAAACATGCAGTGCCATTTAATGTGTAATTCTTTAAAAGAAAGATGTCTAGAGATAGCCAGACTTTTTTTTTTTTTTTTTTGAGGTTTTTACCAATTTCTGTCTTGTAAAATGTAGGTAATTCCTCTTTGAAAACTTTTTGGTATAACTTAAGGTTCTATTGGCATGAAATCGTATTTTTGGAAGAATAAATATCTACTGGGATGTCTCAAGTACACTTTACATATCTTAAAACTAAAGCATGTAGAGATCGAATGATAATGCCATATGATTACTTATTAGCAGTGTTGGTAAAATACGGCAACCATATAACAGAAGTTAGTGCTATTTATTACATTCTTTGAAGGTAAAAGGCTATCACGATTTGGCCACCAAGAATCTAACAAATAACACCAACTTCCGTTATATGGTAACCATATACCAGCACCCCAAATAATAGACATTCATTGGGCAATATCATCGATTTTTTATTTTATCCATATTCTCTTTACTTAAGCGTTTTGTAGTGAGCATGTGGTTTTGTGTGCGTGTAAGTGCAGTACTCTGCACAGTGTAAGCAGAAAATGAATACTGACACTTGCCGGAAAATTTTTCTTTGTTGCTTGTCGGTATTAAGTCATATCTTCCAGTAAAAATTGAATAAAAGAATACATGTGCATTCATTCTCACTTCTAAGCTATTGCGAGAGATCTCTGTAATCCACCTAGGATAAATAACAAATTTTTCCTCTTAGTCCCCTTATGTAAACTGTCCCACGGCGTTCCTCTTCTAACTTTATTTTGCTCGTAATCCACACTGCATTTCTAAATATCCTTTCAAACTTGAAATATTTTTATTATCCGTTAAAATGCATTTGCATCCTGCTCCCATGCACTCCCTCGATGAAATCGCGCGCATATGAAGCGTAGTCTTTGTCCGTTCTGATATCAATATTAATCTATTCCCCCCTGACATTTTTCTATACTTCCAACTTATCCTTCGAGTTTCACGTCCACGTGACTGTCGTTATTATTTTCATTTTACTTCACCTAACTCCATCAATCTCCCTCCCCTGATGTTCTTGTTTACGGGCAGCGAATTTGAATGGGTCGCACTTTATACGTTAATCTTAACCCGCGTACTAATATTGCCATCCAGATTCTATTTGAATTGCTAATGTTGCCAAGTTGACTCGCATGTCCGTGCTTGACCAAGCACAACCCTTTTAAATTACTTCTCGAATTTCTTCTTCACTTAGCGATAGTCAGTGCGTATGCAAATGCAAGATTGGCAGCTGTGTCTGAGTGAGGAATAAAGACTTATATATATATTTAGGTGCATGTGTTAGATGTGTATAGCTTATCCGGTAATTATCCTATTGATATTGCAAAATGGCCTTTCAAGATAGGGCACTGGCTTAAGTAAAACTAATACTCAATGTAAAAGTGATGTACCAGATATTTCATCCTAATTTAGTAACAGTAGTCAACGCTATCACTTTTTTTTAACTTAGTCATCAAAAATAATAAACTTAATCCTATCATGTATTATATACGTGCATTGGAGGCATCATTCAAATTTCTAGGCCATCTATTGCTATCCGTTTTAGTTTTCTGTAAAAGAAAACTATTGTACCGGCTTTGTCTGTCCGTCCGCACTTTTTTCTGTCTGCACTTTTTCTGTCCGCCCTCAGATCTTAAAAACTACTGAGGCTAGAGGGTTGCAAATTGGTATGTTGATCATCCACCCTCCAATCATCAAACATACCAAATTGCAGCCCTCTGGCCTCAGTAGTTTTTTTTTATTTTGTTTAAGGTTAAAGTTAACCATAATCGAGCTTTTGGCAACGATATAGGATAGGCCACCACCGGGCCGTGGTTGAAACTTCATGGGCCGCGGCTCATACGGCATTATACCAAGACCACCGAAAGATAGATCTATTTTCGGTGGCCTTGATTATACGCTGTAGCGACTGTACAGAAAACTAGATTGCGCCGAAGAAGCTTCGGCGCATTTATAACTTGTTTTTGTGTTCTTCTTAACAAAACTCCATCGTAATTACTGCCAGATTTATTCAATATACTTTAGCTCCTTGAATACCCTGCAGCATGTGTTGTCTTGCCTTAAAGCTTGATTACATAAACCTATGATTTTCTCGTGCATACAGTTTTTGGAATGGGTCATTTTACATGACGGAAAATATTGATAACCATGTAATCGATATACGATAGTCAATAATCTCACCTAAATATGTTGAGACTTGAGAAAGAGCTGTTGTAGAACAAAAGATTTGATCAGACTCTTCGTCCCAAAATGAAAAGAGAGATACGGAGTTAACCGTAAGTAAATTCATGTACATAATTTTGAAGAACAAAAGATTATATGCATATAATTCACTGGTTTATGCTAAAATCATTTGCAATGCGAAGTAGCGTGATAAAAGTGCTTTTCAGTGCCGATGGAAATCTTCATATGTTCATTTAGAAATATGGAGCTAAATAATAGTAAAAAAATCTGTTCACAGTTTTTCCATGACGGTCCAAGACTCCCTAAGGTATAAGATTACCTCAATGTTCCGTTTGACGTTTGCAAGATAACTAATGTATTTCATGAAATCTGTAGGTAAAAAGTTAAGAGGAAATCAGGAAAATATCGAATATTTAACAGCGCTGGGATTTGCTACAAGTATTCTGTACTTCTGGTAAAATGTCTCTCTTTAAAGAAGAATTGTGATAATCAAGAAGACAAAAACGGGAAGCTTGGAATTTTTTTTATTTCAGTCTTCCCGTCCAAGTCTCGCGGATTTTCAACGAAAAAGTTTGGCGCAATATTTCCATCCGCAACTCTTTGACTTTATACAATCCTATTAACCCCGAAGCACGTTGGTGTCCCACCGCTAATCCTCTTAGTATGCGGACTGAATATGAGGCTTCTGCATCACTCTTTTTCTTTCAAGTATTCCACTCGCTGAATATATATATATATATATATATATATATATATATATATATATATATATATATATATATATATATATATATATATATATATATATATACATATACACACATATACACACATACATATACACAGTGATAGGTAGACAGATGTGTTTATTTATATCCATCTATTAATTTCGTTTGTATATATGTTTCGGCGGCTGCCAACATTAAGCCTATTCCTGAAAAATTCGAGAATTGTATGGCTAATGGTGTGTCCACACAATAGTGAATCGTGCCTCTAGCACATATTGGGAGCATAATCACTTGCATATCACTAACAGATTGAAAACAAATCAACGAAACTAATAGGATGACAAAACCTTTTGCAAATGCTGGATGATCTTATGAAGCAATGGTTAAGACCACCAATAATTCGTTGAATTGTATTCAACCTCTTTGTGGCATATAAGCAGCAAGCTACTGAACTGTCTTCTTATACTTTTTAGTGTAGAAAGAGTGAGAGTAATAGAGTCTTTTTTGGGGGGAGTAAATCTGTGCTTTGCAGTTCGGAGGCCATGGAAGATTGGTTTTGGCATGATACGAGTGGAAAGGTAGGTGACAGAGAAGAAGAAGGCATTTAGGCCAAATAAGGATCCCTGGAATAAATGAGAATGGAGAAAGTCGTGTGGAAATAGGTTTTGAAAAGGGATTGGTTGTTGTTAATATATGGTTCCCCGCTCAAAAAAAAAAAAAAAAAAAGCTCACCTAAGAGATGATGTAGACAAGGGTTGATTATATTTGAAGTAAGTTCAGAGACGGTAGAATGTCAAGCTGGTGCATGTAAAGGAGCAAAGAAGAGTTGATGGAAGCATAACTGGTCATTATTTTGTTAAAGCAACAGTTAAGAGAGGTGGACGTTTATTTGTAGAGAGGGAAAGAAAATGTAAATGTAAGGGTAATCAAAACAAGTGGCTTTGATAAAGCAAATGTAGGCAGGGAATATTGGAGGAACGTAAATGAGAAAGGGGTTATGGATAAAGGCACAGAAACTGAAAGAGGAAATGGAGAATTTGTTAAATCTCAAGATGGGCTATTGAGTAAGCAGGAGGTGTTTATGATTTTTGTAAGGTAACTTCATGAGAAACTTCACAGCAGAAGAGAGGATTATGTACAGGAGTGCAGGAGGATTGGTAAGGTGATTAAAAACGAGGGGAGAGAGGAAAAAGAGTATAAGAAACAAAATAATTGTTTGGGGGGGGGGTTGGAGAAATGAGCAGAGACATGAGGGAAAATAATTTGTTTTACATGGAGGTAAAGCTTAATGAGCAAAGTAATGGATTTCAGAACAAAAAGACGAACGGAGAGATATCAGAAAAGAATGCAGTTCTGGGCCAATGGAGAAAGTATTTTGATAATTTGTTGAATATGGAAAACAAAAGATGTGGAGCTGAATTATGCTAAGTGGAAGGAATATGATTATATCGAGAATATTTGTTGTTTATGACGTAAGGATAGCAATTAACAAGCTGGAGAATGGAAAGACACCTTGAGTTGATTTGATTACAATGGAAATACTATGGTATGTTGGTGAAAGTGGAATTAACATGGGTTCCAAAGGAACAGGTAGAGTGATTTTTTCTTCTGCAGAAGGATAAAGGCGATAAAAGGGACTACTAACCATAGTTGCATAACTTTGATGGGTGTATCACGGGAGATAAATGGTAGGGTTTTGGTTAAAAAAGTACGAAAGATGACAGGGTGTGACAGGGGAAGAGTGGTGCACTTGGATTGGGAAGTGTATGTGGAACAAGTATTTATTAGAAGTGAGAGTATGTCATAGAATGTTTTGAGGTGGTTTGGGCATGTGGAAATGTTGGAGGATGGTAGGTAAATGAAAAAAAATATATACTGTTTAGATTTAGAAGCACTGGAAGGAGGAGGAAAAGTCTTTAAAGAGGGATGTACATCTGGGGTGAAAGATGCAATGAGGGAGAGAGGCCTCAAAGTACAAAAGGCAAAAAAGAACGTGTATCATACAGGTTAATGGTGCAACGTTTGTAGGAGGGTATAACATGGTCTAGAGGATACTCTATACCTTGGGGTATAAACACGTAGGCTGGTGACCATTCATATAGGTGTATAAAGCAGCTAGTGTTGGGGATTTTTTTGCAAAGGGATTTCATCCACAATTCAGCAGTTTAGAGTTCATGTGAGTTTTTCTTATAGGAATTTACTCTTCCCTACTTTCAGTCGGCACTTTGAAGAGAAGACGTTTGAATCTGTTAGATTAAGGTGATCTTGCTTTCTTTTGCTTTAGAGAACCTCGTACAAACGTACACACACACACTTATGCATATAAACATGCACAAACATATATATATATATATATATATATATATATATATATATATATATATATATATATATATATATATATATATATATATATATATATATATATATATATATATATACTGTATATAATGTGTGTGCGTTCGCCCATTTCTAAACTTATGAAAGTTATCCTTTAATACCATAAGTTTATAAGGATTATCAGTTTTGCTTTTCCGTTCGTTATCAGGCTTTTGTATCGAAGATGTAATGACTTTAACACAGAATTCCCTCTTCCAGGCTACTTTACGGTGATTAATCTTCCACAATTCTTCAATGTACCCATTTCATTCGGATTCCGTCCGACGAATACTTTAATACTTTTCGGAGTACAGATTTTAAAATTTTTAGCTTTGCCCAGATACTAAAAATTATCATAACCTGTTCTCTCAATTTATATATATATATATATATATATATATATATATATATATATATATATATATATATATATATATATATATATATATATTTGCCATTAAATGGATTGGTGAAATATTATATGGGAATCAGTCACCGGACTTTATAAATAAATTCCAGTATTTTCATCTATTTTGGTTTTTCTTCACTTGATAGGAGAGACTTATATACGGAAAATTTTACATATTTATATTAAAATATCAAGCTCTCAGAACTCATAACAAGATAGCAGGTTCTTTACCCACCATCCTGAGTAATTTTGTAATGGATTACTTTCCTTGTAGAGTGTTAAGTTAAGTATACTTTAGTTTTACCAGACCACTGAGCTGATTAACAGCTCTCCTAGGGCTGGCCCAAAGGATTAGACTTATTTTACGTGGCTAAGAACCAATTGGTTACTTAGCAACGGGACCTACATCTTATTGTGGAATCCGAACCACATTATAGCGAGAAATGAATTTCTATCACCAGAAATAAATTCCTCTAACTCTTCATCAGCCGGCCGGAGACTCGAACTCGGGCCTAGCGAGTGCTAGTCCACAGCTCTGCCAACTCCCCAAACGAACAGTGTATTCAGTTATTTCAACAAAATAATTTTTATTTCAGTTGAATGACTAATAATCTTTAAGATTAAAGTAACAATAAACTTTAAGATTAAAATAACATTCCTTTCATCAGTTTTCCAGATATATTTTTAATAGACATTTCTTTTCAGTTACCGCCCCCCCCTCTCTCTCTCTCTCTCTCTCTCTCTCTCTCTCTCTCTCTCTCTCTCTCTCTCTCTCTCTCTCTCTCTCTCTCTCAAGTCTGTTGAGTTGGGTTACTCTTTCCCCTCCATGTTCTTTCTCTGGAGCTCCTCACCCTGATACTGATTACCTGCAGGAACGATAAACCTTTTAAAAGAAAAGTTTACATATGCTGGTTAACGGCATTGTTTTATTATAAGGGTAAACATAGTTATAAGCATTCTTATTGCGTCACAGTTGCGAACATGAATTGAATTTCCCCCCGTTTAAATTGGCATTGTCAGATAATGCAGGGTCTTAAGCTATCGCCTCATTAGTGGGAAGTAAAACAGCTTTACTTTTTCATGTGTTTTAGAAGGGGATATTGTATTCTGTATTGATTTCCCATAGTCCTTTTGCAGTTCTTGCAAATTTACTACTGGGAGAGGTTCTAGTTTGTTGTTATAGTTCTTTTCCCCTCTTCCTTGAGATAATGATGTGATAATTTCCAATAATTTTCGAATCTCGTTCATTATTAATATCAGCGTCGACAAAATTGGTATTTATTTATTTCTGGCCAAGGGCTAACATTCAGAGTTTACTGATATCACTAAACATAAACAAAATATGTCGCTTAAGTTAACTAATTACTCATGATGTCTTTTAGAATTGTGCGTTTCATTTTAGGTATTAAATATTTAGCAAATCTGTGAACAACTTCCATTGCATAGCTATGCTTCTCGACTAATAAGCATCTTTCCTATTATCAGTAAGAGCTGTCTCTCGTCCGTTTAATTTTTAACACTATATGAAGATGATATTGACCAACACTTGGAACATAACTTTTCCCAATATTGCGGTATACACAACATTCATGGATGATCAGATTTTCGGCATAAGTACGATGAGAATTGTATTCCGTGCTGGAAGGGACCAGATTGATTAAATTTCATGAAAAACTATGTCAGAAGAGAGAGAGAGAGAGAGAGAGAGAGAGAGAGAGAGAGAGAGAGAGAGAGAGAGAGGATGCTTTTGTGCATTAATACAATTTTTACAAGGGAGGAGGAGGAGGCGGAGGAGAGAGAGAGAGAGAGAGAGAGAGAGAGAGAGAGAGAGAGAGAGAGAGAGAGAGAGTAAATTATTTTATGAAATCGGAACAATGAAAAGTGGTGCTGGTGGTGTTGGGTGTGGGTTCTATGCCATTTTTCCCCAGGTGCTTGTAACCAAAGAATTAAAGTATAACATGAACATTCACAAATTTTTCAAACAAACACTTCACATCCATCAACAATAGCCTGGTTATTAATTTTAAATTCAGGACCCACAACCAAAAATAAAACTTGATGTGGACACAAAGACAACCTATAGGTCCCAGTGAGTAGAACAGTAAAGCACTCAGTAACAAAAGTGCAATCATCTTCAGGAACCTGAAAGCAAAAAAATTAGGAAAAATAGGTTAGCCTTCCAGAGAACGATCCACTCCTCAAGGAAGAGGGAGAGAGAGAAGGAAGGAGAGTGGAGAATGGAAGAAGATGGAGTCATAATGATAACGAAGAGGCTATTTAGGGAAAATTTGGATGATAGAGTTAACATCTCCGAGATGCTGCAGAATTCTTGAAGGATTTCTTAGAAAGAATTTTTTCCTTAGCCCGAAAGTAGGGAGCATCATTTTATAAAAAGTAGTACGCTTCTAGTAGTATTAAGATTCATTTCTACCTGCGAAGCAGGTTGCCATAATGAATTTCATTTTGGTTTACACGGCTTTCAGTGAAATGACTATATACAGTACAAGTATTCATTGAAGCCAGTGAAGTGCATTTATATATATACAGTATAGTATGTAATTATATATATATATATATATATATATATATATATATATATATATATATATATATATATATATATATATATATATATATATTCCCAGGAAAACTCTGAATAACAACCGATAGCCTCTCTCTTCCCTAACACCCCCTCTGCTCTCTCTCTCTCTCACCTCCTGTCCCTGTCTCTCTCTCTCTCTCTCGCACTCTCTCTCTTTCCTGTAAAGATAGTTGCTTCAGTTACATTGCCCAACATGTTTGACATTTAATATTTCACCCCTTCTCAACCCCCCTTCGTATCGGGGCTGAAGTTGGACTTGAAAGAGCATCAAGAGTCTCACTATTCATCTCAGCGACCTTGAAAACTATGGATTAGACACTAATATCTGTCGTTTTCGATTATTTTTACATGTCACTCCCTTCCACCCCCACCCCTTTTGGTGCCAGTGATGTCTTACCCCAACAGTATTCTTGTCCCGACAGTAAGTCATATGTATACCGAAATGAGGTATGATAAACCCGTAAAGTTATTTATTTACTAAGTCTACAGGCAGAACCACCCCCCCGTTTCAGGGAATCTCTTTCCACTCCCACCCCCTTTGGCGCCCTCTGGTGCTGGTGACGTCTTACCCACAAAGTACTCTTTTCCAGATAGTAAGTCATATGCATAACAAGTTTGGTTGAAACTGCTCAATGCGTTTCAGAGTTATGTTTGACACACACACAGACATACATCCATTTATATATATATATACATATATATATATATATATATATATATATATATATATATATAATATATATATATATATATATATATATATATATATATATATATATATATATATATATATATATATATATATATATATGTGTGTGTCTGTGTGTGTCTATTTGTAAAGGGCTTTGATTGACGTAATTCCTCTGGGGTATTTTTTGGACCGCCTTTGTTTTTTGTTTTTTTTTTAGAATAATCCTTATCAATTTTCATTTCCGATTCTTCGTATAGATTCACATGAACACGCAATGATTCTGACTGGCCATGGGAATTTCATGGAGAAGGACACGGTCATTATTACCATAATAATTCTCTAAATTAGTAGCGCTTCGTATTCATTTGTTACTTACCCAGATTTTCACAGGCGATTTATAGTTTTAAAGGCGATATATTTGTTATCAGTGCAACAGCATAATTTAAAAAAAAACTAAACTACTGATGTGAGTTCTTTGTGATGAAGAATGCAATGTTTCATAATTATCTGAAATCGTAAAAAATTGTTCCAAAATTAAAACGCATTATTTCATTAACTTACCTAAGTGCAATTTCCATGTGGCATGTTTCATTTCTAAAGTATACGTGATCATATTTTAACCTTTTCCGATGAAAGAATGTTTACCAGTAGTTACGCAACCAATTGCTTCTCATCCTGCGGGTTTCATTTCGTAAATGTATTTCATCTATTGTATCACTTTGTTAGATTTATGTTCATTTGCTTTTCTTCAAGCGTTTTACCATTAGCCATTTTCGCATACTTTCTCCTGATGACTCGTTAATTTTTTTAAACTTGCCCATTAGCAAATCTCGGTAGTTTGCCAGGTAGTAGGAATTATGGAAACATCAAAGTTATTTATAACAGTTATATCCATCATCGTATGAGATACTTTTTCATCATTGTCATTAATTAGCTTGGAAACAAGTCTTAAATGTATTGTAATAAATGAGTTACCCAAGTTTATTGTATCAAGGCTTTTTTTCTCATGCTAGTTCCAATTGTCAAAAATATCAACATGATTTAGCATTATCCTGTGACACACACGCGGAAAGTAAATGAATTAAATAACGAAGAGAGAGAGAGAGAGAGAGAGAGAGAGAGAGAGAGAGAGAGAGAGAGAGAGAGAGAGAGAGAGAGAGAATCTTTAATAACGAAACCAATATCGAGTCTCTACTAGATTCCATTCCAATATTGTTTTCTATTAATCATTTGATATAAACTCCTTTGTGAATTTACACTGTTGAACATTGTGTTTTTGTTTTTAAAGTATATTTATGTGTGAGAAAGATAAAACATTTTGATTCCAGTAATGGCCTATTATAAGAACCATACGCGGAAAGAAGTTGACTTCGTAATATCATGAAATGCAAAGGAAATTTATCTTAAATGGTAAGCACATTTAAAGTACTCGAGCATTTAAGGCCATGTTTGTAGAAAGGAAATACTTGTACGACTTAATATTGACATTTGTGTCTGCTCTAATGTTCTCACAAACTCGTACGCATATGACATAGCCATGAGCCACGATGGTGCACCAAGACACAAATGACCGCTGTTTCATCTTCACGAGAGCTTCAGTGTATTCAGAGGATTGTGAAATGTCTCGTGGTATTGTCGCTAATGATGTCTCGTCTGGTTGATTGTTTTGACTTGAAAGTCATTGCACAAAAGGTGCATACGTCGTGCATTGCTTGCCAGAAATTGTGCAATCAGGACCCTGAGAAAGATCTCCAAGTGTTGGTGGTGGGGGTTGTTTAGTGCCGTCAGTGCAACCTCACGCGCGGTGCTTTGTAGGTATTACTTCAGGTTCTTGGTAGCGTCCTTTCGGCCCCTAGCTGCAACCCCTTTCATTCCTTTTACTGTACCCCCATTCGTATTCTCTTTCTTCCATCTTACCTTCCACCTTCTTCTAACAAATGCTTCATATTGGAACTGCGAGGTTTTCTTGCTGTTATACCCTTAAAACCTTTACTCGCAGTTTTCCTTTCAGCGCTGAATGACCTCACAGGTTCCAGCGCTGGGCCTTCGGCCTAAATTGTATATTTTTCGGGGATAGATCAAGAAGGATAATTGCTTGACATTTTCTTCTAAAATGCTTCATGCTTTAGAAATTGCTCTGAAGAAAAAACGTAGCTAAATAAAGGTAAAACATACACTAGATAATACATAATCCCTTCATGTATACTGTATTTATAATATTATGTAATGTGGAGGTAATAATGGTATATATATCCATACACCCTTGTACATAAGCTTTTAAACACTTGTGTACATCAGCTTTTAATCAGAGGCTGAAAGTGAACTGAAAGCAATTATGGGTTTACCATAAGTAAACAATATTTTCATGTATGTTTTTTTTCTTTCAGGGACAAAATGTTTGGAGGTGTTGCATAATTCAAACAGAGCGAGAGCTTTATTGCGCTGTCCATTGCGCATGAGCAGTTGCTTAGGTTGGCTTTCACATCTTATACAGAGGTGAGTCTGTTCACGCACGCTTGCATGCAGTATTTTTATCGCTTAGATTAGATCTGCGTATGAGACTGAACTTTATATAAGATAGAAATAATAGTAATGTAGTGATATTTTGTGCTGCTGCAGTTTCACTCAGCCTCGGTTATTGTTTTATTGATTATGTATATCTTCCATATAGTTTGTTTCCTCTGATTGCTGTATATTGCAGTATTCACGTTGGACCTTTGATTAGTAAAATAACGCTTCATCATAACTCACTTTCCCATTCCTGTCTAACCATTCCTCCCTTTGTCTCCAATGTATGTATCATTAATCAGCAATTCTATTTCCTTTGTAGTATTTTAACATTCCAAATTTAAAGGTATTCGATGCAAAGCAAAACCTGTCGCGTGTCTACACGTACCTGGCTCCTTAACGAAATATTACTCGTTAATTACACTTTGCTATAAATACAACCCTTCTTGTCCATTTAGGAAGCGAGCCATTCTAGCAAGGGCTAAGAAATTGAAAGGAATAAAGAACACCTTGTTGCAGAAATAATAATAATAGCAATAATAATAATGATAATGATGAAGACTCTCTCTCTCTCTCTCTCTCTCTCTCTCTCTCTCTCTCTCTCTCTCTCTCTCTCTCTCTCTCTCTCTCTCTCTCTCACGAAGTGGACGCATTACATTCAAAGTGACCAACGTAAATCGTTCAGTTTTACATAAGTTGTTGTACCTTTAAATTCTTCAAACGGATTAATTAGTGGTTACCTTAGTACACAATATAGAATCCACTTATAAGATGGAAGCAATAATCTTTAACGAGACTGGTCTGAGTTTTTAAATTTCAAACTGACCAAGTAACGTGTAAGCAATGGAACCTGATAATTTATTAACTGATTGCAAACCAACATTTCTCTCACAGCTTATAAAGCCAACGCAGCTTGATTTAAAAGCAATTATTTCTTGTATCTACAAAATTAATTTTACATGCCATGAAGAGTCAAGATTAATCTTTGATAAATAACAGGAAAATTTCTATATATTAATAAAAATATGCATGCTGATTCTCGCAATATATTATTGGAAATTTACAAAATATTTATGAACGACTATAAAAAATGGTAAAATTGTAGCCTTAGGAAATTATATTTAAGGTAAAATTAGTTCTTTGGAGGTCAATTGATTCAGATTTATTGGTCAATTACTGGTTATGACACGGCAATTTTCGTTCGAACTCGTGGAATTACGTTGCTTAGCAGGTGACAGACATTAGATAATGGTTCCGAAACTAAACAGACATCGTAAATTAAACATCGTCAGTGAATATATATATATATATATATATATATATATATATATATATATATATATATATATATATATATATATATATATATATATATATATATATATATATATATATATATATATATATATATATATATATATATATATATATATATATATATATATATATATATATTATATATATATATATATATATATATATATATATATATATATATATATATATATATATATATATATATATATATATATATATACAATATATATATATACAAATACACACACATATATATATATATATATATATATATATATATATATATTATATATATATATATATATATATATATATATATATATATATATATAATATATATATATATCTAAAGATGTGCTTGACAGCTGGTTATGCCATATATATATATATATATATATATATATATATATATATATATATATATATATATATATATATATATATATATATATATATATATATATATATATATATATATGTAACTTCGTAATGTCTTCATTACATTTTCAAGGGCTATAAATTTAAATTAAAAAATTAAAGTTCTACCATGATTACAAATTAAAAAATTTTTTAGAAGGAACAATTAGAAGGGACAACTTAAAGAGCAAAACATAAAATCTCTAAAAAAAAAAAAAGAAAATTACGATACAAAAGGTAAGCAGAGCTGGACCAACCTGTTCAGTGGCAATGTCATGACTGAAGAGAAAACAAGTCTGAAAGACTAAAATAGGTACAATGTGCCGGCAGAGGTTTGGCTGTTTAACAAGGGGACGAGTCTTTTAATCATTAACGATTTTGTCAATTCATGGCTGCTGGAAGCTTACCCAAAACTGAAAAATCCTTATTTTCGATAGAAGTTTTACAGATTCTAGAGTGACTTCTATTATTAGAAAATTCTGGGTTTGTAGTTTTACTACCTGTCCTATAGCTTATTCCACGATGAGAGTCTATGCGTACCTTCAGAAGCCTGATGGTGGATCCGAAATAAGTTCCTAAATTACATTTAGGACACGTATAGCTATATACATACTGAGGCATAAGCGATCTTTGTACTTAAATACGATCGATGGTAAGAGGATTGACAGGTACCAGGTGGACCTTAATGACTCCAAACTCGTTTTGGATCTTTTGTGAAAAGTTTTTCCTAAAAGTATCATTAAATAGAAATGGAAATTTAGCTTAAAAATTCTATTTAGGAACATTATAAATTGTAGGCTTGAGGAAGAAGTACCTGCCTAGAAGCGTGCGAATTATCTTAAAGACCAGTTCAGACGGGACAGCCAAAACCTTCTGATTATATATATATATATATATATATATATATATATATATATATATGGATTATATATATATATATATATATATATATATATATATATATATATATATATATATATATATATATATATATATATATATATATATATATATAATAAAGTCTTACGACAATATGATAATTTTAACACTTCAGTTTACAGGAAGAGAACTTTTACAGGACTAGTTTCAAATTTTTACTGTCATTGTTTTTACGGTTTTAAATTAAACTCTTTATCTACATTACTTCATCGTGCCTTCTCATTGACATCTAGTTGGGATTTTTTTCACGAGGAAATCAGCTTCTTACATCAATATTTTACAAGTAATTATTTTCCCACCACACTTTTTCACAGGTATGTTTTTAAACTTCTTAATAACGTTTTAATTCCAAAAGTCTCCTTACCTAATGTGCCTAAGCTTCCGTTTTATGCAAATGTACCTTTGATCCATGACCAAAATTTCTATGATGCACTAAGAAAACTCGTATTTAATAATATACCAGCTATTAAATTTAATATCATCCCAACAAATCCACTTACTTTGGGTAGTTTGTTTAAATTCAAAGATGAACTTGATCCTTTGATGACCTCATGTGTTGTGAACAAGTTCAATTGCCCTAGATGTGATCTAGGGACCTACGTGGGATCCACGGAGAGGTTACTAAGGGTAAGAATTGATTGCCATAAGGGCGTTAGCTATCGAACTGGTAGCAAACTTGCTAATCCTGAATTTTTCAACATCAGGCAACACGCCAGTAAATGCAAACATAACATACAATACAAAGATTTTGAAATATTGGGACGGGCACCGAATGGCAAACTATTGACAAACCAGGAGTCCTTGTTTATTAAACAACTTGTTCCCCAATAATTGAACAATTGGCAGTCTTCCTCGACAACTCTTTACCTTACGTGAGCTGTTGCCAGCCGTCTCTGGTTTGTTCCTTCTGACTTTCGTCATTCCTTCCTCTCTTGATGGTTGGTCCTGCTACAACTAGTTTTTAATTTTGCTATAGAATGTCATGTTTTGTATTTGTGTTTTAGCCCTTTTAATGTTAATTTTATTGTTTTTTTTATCTTTATAGCTTGAAAATGAAACCTTTGTGTTTTGAAACGTTGCAATAAATGTATTTTATGGACCACCTGAGATGTACTTCCCCCCTTCAACCGTCTTCTATTGTTCGAGTTACCAGTAACCACCACATCTTAAAACGTTATATATATATATATATATATATATATATATATATATATATATATATATATATATATATATATATATATATATATATATATATATATATATATATATATATATATATATATATATATATATATATATATATATATATACCTTTCTATTATGAGAAGTTTCGTTTGTACAATTGATGAAGATCTACTTATAAACGTGCCAAGGATATGAGTTATGTTGAGGAAAAATGTAAGAAACCCTTCCTTCATTAGACAGAAAAATCTTGATTATCGATTTCGCCTGGCATCATTCATCGTCATTAGGTCACCCTTCTCACCCTCGGGTACAAAAAAATTTAACTACCCTCGTATTTTGGGCAAATTTTTAGCTATTTTCATCCCGTAAAGGGGTAATATTCTGTTAATAGCTTTGCCCTGTGGTGTTCCTCCGGCGTTTATGGTTTAATGACATTCTGCGTAGTCTCCCACTGCTCACAGAATTAAAGTTTCGTTTATAAAAGGTTAATTGGCCACAGAAATGTTTCATATAATTATATCCGTGAAAAAGGAAATTAGTCATTTTTTTTATGTTTCATTAGTCGAGACATGTAGGTAAAGATTATTTATACAGAAAATGGCAAAAAAGGCAAACCATCGTCGTATTTCAACTATACAGTTGCTTTTTTTAAATTGTAACTATAAAGAAAAATATTCAGTAAATTTTATTTGTTAGTGAAGTATTAAAATCACCTAGAGCCACATATATGCAGATATATATTTCTATTTATTCATAAAAACCAGCGTGTATAGCCTGTTCAAAAGCTCGTACCAAAGTAAATGAATAGAAATATGAATAAATAAATAAAATTATAATTAAATTAATAAGCCTACAGAGCTCGATGTTCATTTTTTTCACACGATGGGCCCGACAAGAAAATAAGATCGAAGAAAACGATCAGATCGCGAAAAAAGGGATAAAATTGCCAGAGGCAAGGGTTTACCAGATTTATTTAGTCCAGTGTTTCTTAACCTTTTCCATCCTATGACCCCCCGAGACTCTTGAGGATATTACCGTAACCTGTATAATAAACTTTGAAATAGTGAACCTTGTGAAAAAGCAAGGTAAAACAAAATTATAGGAAGACCATGGTTTATTAAAAATGCCACGAACAAAACCCTTGAAAAATTCCACATAGCCTCTACAAATGCCAGAACATTGCAAATTCCACAGAACTATTGAACATCATACAAATAACAAGACCTACTTCTCATTCACTCAATGGGAGGGTTGAAATTGTTTTGTACCCATAAGTCTATCAAAGCGAGTCAGGCAACACCTCATGTCAACATCGATTTTCATATATTAGGATTAGCCGTTAATCCAAATATATGAAAATAAATTATATTCTCCCGAACCCTTTGTGACCCCCTGAGAAACCCCAAACAACCCCCCACAAGGTTAAGAACCGCTGATTTAGTCGTTCCTGAAAAATCGGTAAAACACTGACGCAAAGACTCAGCAATTGCATTTGTAACCGAAACTCGATTTTGCATTAATGTTCCTTCGGTTATTACCACGATAATCAACTTTTTGTTGGAATTGGTATTTGCACGTAATATCAGCAAAGAAAATTATATTCCTGATTTATTATTGAATAATAAAGTCAGTCATATGAATTTACAGTTTTAAGTTATAAGCACATATAGAATAGGGAACAGGTAAGAAACACGGATTTGATAAATTTATTTTGAAGAAACATTATCCGTTCATTTCATCGGTCAAACACGGATAGGTTTGTTATTAGTGTGCTGTTCTTTCAGGGTCCATTTAAAAAGTCACAATTGTCTCAGACAGAAATTTAGTCTATATGCTACATTCTGTATTTTTGATAAGACTAAAGGTAGGGTTTATAATACTACGAGAATTGCACTTTTTTAATTGACCAAAAATAGCTCAGAATGCCCGATAGTTGCCATGATCATCATTGAATGTACAGTTCAGAGGCGTTATGTCATTTCACAGTTCTAATCTAACACACACACACACACACATAACTGACAGAACAAACTAAAAACTGGCATAATATGTGGACCAATAAGCACTTGAAAGTAGTGAATTGATATTACAGGTTTCTGTACTTAAATTCACTCTAAATTTACTTTGTATAGTTTATTATATTAATTAGACTAAAGAAGGCTCAGCTCATTTTATAATAACGGAAGTTATTTTAGATAGCAGCCACAAAATATGTGGAATATAGTTTAGTAATTGTATTTTCATGCGTGATTGAATATCGATGGTAAAATGAGCATGAGAGGACTGCACTTTTATATCTGAGTTTTATGTATATCTTTAGATAGTTTGCTAAATGAAGAAATGAACGCAAAAGTAAATCGTGAAGAACGGCCTTTTAATACGTTTACATCTGAAGAAGAGTAAGAAAGGCGATTATCGTTTGGCAGTTCATAAAAAGACAGCAAAACTTTTACAACTCTTGTTCCCAGAACATGAATAAAATTTCCATTTTTAATAGGCTGTGTCAACTATGTATCAACACCAAAAGTTCGTTGATATTACAAAATCCCAAAGCACAAACACCGATTGAGAAGATTTTGACGCTAACGGCACAGGACAAGGAAGACAAGCTTATTTTCAACTGAATTATGTAAAGATACTATTATTTGATTACCTGAGTTTCTTGTCTCTTGGGAAAAGAAAGAGGAATATACATTTTTTCATGTTAGTTTTTTATAATATCAATAATATGATAATGGAAATTACGTGCCTGGTTACTTTACTGACATAAATATTTTTTGGGAACTTTAATCTGTCCGATTTACATAATATGATTCCTGTGTCCACCCTCACTCGCGTATGTTTAAACGCACACACACACACACACATTTATATATATATACATATATATTATATATATATATATATATATATATATATATATATATATATATATATATATATATATATATCTACATATATATATATATATATATATATATATATATATATATATATATATATATATATATATATATATATATATATATATATATATATATATATATATTTATATATATATATATATATATATATATATATATATATATACATATATATATATATATATATATATATATATATATATATATATATATATATATATATATATATATATATATATATATATATATATATATATATATATATATATATATAATGATTTTAAGGTGGAGCAATGTTTAGAAAGATGTTACCGTTTATCAAGTCATAGGTTCACATACCTGAGGCTTTACCTCTCCGTAACCTGTGTTAAACATAACTCTTTCACTTGTAAGGAAAGAATATTTTCAGAATACGACACACCCTTTTTAAATTATTCTCTCTCTCTCTCTCTCTCTCTCTCTCTCTCTCTCTCTCTCTCTCTCTCTCTCTCTCTCTCTCTCTCTCTCTCTCGTGAATTCAATGGCAAATCCTCAGAAAGGAATTTCAGATCCCCTTTGACTCCGTTATATCATATACCTATATCCTAATAGAGAGGCTGTTCATTACTTACAAAACAAACAAAAGCAACAGATTATGAAATAGGTTAATCCAGAGAGCTAAAAATACCATTAGCTTCACAATAAGTGTAAGACTTCGCTGTTTACAATTTATTCAGCAGACAAAGTGGAAACAAAATAAGACAATCATAAGAATGGACTTTTGTGCAAATGGAATTTGGAGCACAGTGCAATAAATAAAAGTGTCAAACTCGGACACGCGTTCAGTTACTGAGAATATCTTCTGTGAACTTTAGTTAGCATTCCCCTGACTTTCATGTTTATAAATATTCTGTACAAAAAGTCGATTGTTCTTTGTTTTCCTTTTAAATAAGATAGATTTTTCTTCCCAGTTTTGGACTCACTGTTACGATTTACTTAAATCATTAGGTTCTTTTATATTTTGATTGATAAAAAGGAGTTCCACACCAATCATTGAAGGTAGGGTATACGAACAATTAAAGAAAACTCACACTACACTACGGTGTACGTATTTTTAATACTATAAGGAAAAATAAAAAGATAAAAGGGCAATTGGCAATATCTTGAAAGTTATTAATTTAAATAATTATAAGTATGTTTATTTGTGTGATATGGTTCTCTGCTGTTGTCACCATAAAAAGTCTGACTTGGTCAGTGACTTGATTTTTACATTACCGGGCTATTTCAATTTCATATATCCCCGTAGGGGGCTAGTGTCGTCAGTGCACCTCATGTAGTGCAATGTAGGCATTACTTGAGCGTCTTTGCAGCGTCCCTCCGGCCCCTAGCTGCAACTGCTTTCATTCCTTTTACTCTACCTCCTTTCATATTCTCTTTCTTCCATCTTACTGTCCACCCTCTTTTAACAATTGATTCATATTGCAACTGCGAGGTTTTCCTCCCGTTACACCTTTCAGACTTTTACTGTCGATTTTCCTTTCAGCGCTGAATGGCCTTAGTAGCCCCAGTGCTTGGCATGTATGCCTAAAATCTATAAATCAATCAATCAATTTCACATGTCTTTCTAATTGTAATTATTATATCATCTATATATTCGGGGCTACATACGCATAATGCTTTCAAGTTATGGATGGCAATAGTGATTTCTTGGCATTATTACTGTGGATAGAATAAAAACACACACTAGTGAAAATCTGGGTAAACTTTCGTAGTCAACTTGAAACAATGTTATCTCTATGTATGAGGCATAGTTCCTCGTTGGACGAGTCGGTAGAGTTGTGGGCTAGCACTCGCTAGGCCCGAGTTCGAGTCTCCGACCGGCTAATGAGGAATTAGAGGAATTTATTTCTGGTGAAAGAAATTCATTTCTCGCTATAATGTGGTTAGGATTTCACAATAAGCTGTAGTTCCCGTTGCTAAGTAACCAGTTGGTTCTTAGCCACGTAAAATAAGTCTAATCCTTCGGGCCAGCCTAGGAGAGCTGTTAATCAGCTCAGTGGTCTGGTAAAACTAAGGTATACTTACTTAATAATTTTTCTATGTATGAGGCAATCCCGAAAGGGTGTGTTACGATCTTTTGCTACTGTTGCTTGTTCAGTCTGGAACTTGCTCGGAAATTCTGTCATTCTTTCCTTTTCTCAGTCTCTTTTTTATTATATTTTTCCTTTTGTCTGTCTGACTCTGCGTTATTATTCTAAATATGTAACACCTTGTGGATTTCAAATTAAATTCCCACAGTATTATTCCATTTCTTACCTATCGTTCTTGCTTAAATACCAGTTATGTACCTTTCAGTATATAAAAAAGATTGATTAATTTGTGCTTTCCTTTGTATATTATGATGATTTTGTCATCGGCGGGAAAGCACGTAATAAACTTAAGGTTACCATGTAAAGTACAAATTTCTCCAATAATAGCTGTAGTGAGTCCTCGGCACTCGGAATGTTCTTGCTCACAGAAATTGTCGCAAATCCTCCGCCACTCGCAAGGGTTCCGAGAATGAGTCGAGTGTAAGGAGCGGTTGTGTTTCCATTGATCTACAATATCCTGAGTCTTAGAAATTCGCAGAATGTATTCTGGTGTTTCTATGATGGGTTTTTCACGGTCTCTTTGAGAATTGTAAAATTCAGAGAAATCACTTACAGCTGATTGCAACAGGATACATGAAAGAGGGTAAAATGTCTTCCGTTGACATGCAAGAGCAAAAAGAAAGAGGTTCTTGGAAGAGCAGATGCCCTTGAAATCTCGGATGAAAAGTGAGCGGAAAGTTAGTTGCTTTAGCAGATGGGGAAAAAAAGCGAAAGTTTTCTTACAGGAGGCCCGAGGTGGGTTTTGTCAAGGCACTCTTTGGGGGATGTAAATCGGAACTTGGGAATGTCAGGTTTAAAAAAAAAAAAAAATCCGGTACTTCCGAACTTTACCTTTTCCTGATTTTTATTTTTTGTTACGTAATTAACATTTAAAAGTATTATTACTTCAGTCACTGAAATTGGAGGGGGATAATAGTCCGAGCTGTGTCTTTCTGGGAATAGAGAAGAGAGCAGTTGAGGATTTAGCAAGATACCTCGACAGTTAGAGAACAGATGTTAACGAACTTTGTTAGATGTAATGATTTGGAAACCCTCTCGAGATTATTAAATTATGGGAGAAATAAACACCAGTGTAGTGACCAAAGGTCATCTTCCAAGAGCGTTGAAGGGTACTTATTTCATACTGATACTCTAAAGAGAAATTTCAAGGGGCATAGAGTCTCCTTTTTTCTTGGTGATAAAGAGGAAGCCATAATTCATAATGTAATTTCGTTTGCCAAAGTAGACCGTAAAGAGCTCAAGATCAGTAAATCAAAACCAGTTACATTTGTTTCCTTTCAGCTTTCTTTTGGAAATGGCAACGATGACGCCATAATAAAGAATTTCTTCGAATTCTGTGTTTATACGTCATGTCAAGGCAATATAAGAGTTTATAACTTTCGTAAAATTATTATTATTATTATTATTATTATTATTATTATTATTATTATTATTATTATTATTATTATTATTATTATTATTATTATTATTCATGATGTGAACATATTCAAATGGATGAAGGAGAAGGGAGAGCTAACTTTCAACTATTGCAGTATCCACACGCAAGAAGAGAGAAAACTGATTTAAAAGATAATTTTGTAATTAAGAATAAATACCACGGCGGTATATTAATCGTAATACATTGCCATATGGTTATTTTTTATGTAGCGAACAATCAGCGATAATCAACGTCTTGCATTTGACTTACAAAGTCTAAAGCAAAAACAAAAAATTATACTCTTGAGAAATTTTTAGTATGAAACCCCAGAATGATTTAAATATTTGCTTCAGTTTTGCTTACATTTGCCTCCGGAAAATACATAAACGCATAAAACTGAAACCAAAAGTAATTTTGGGCATTTTCAATATTGATTAACAATTTACATTTTCTTTTCCAGGTAAGTGTTAACAGAATTGCTGTAAGAAGGATTCACTGGGGAAAGTAAGTTATGTTGATAATATTTCTCTTTCTCTCTCTTTATATATATATATATATATATATATATATATATATATATATATATATATATATATATATATATATATATATATATGTTTATATTGTTTGTATATATTTTTTTTGTTTTGTTTTTGTGGCAGAGGTTTTCTGGTATACAGCATTCAGTGAAATTCCTAGTTTTATGTCGTTGATCAACTTTTTTGTTGCTTCTTGATATTTCGTTAACCTTCTTTTCTCATCGTGATTTAGTTGTTGGGTAAAGAAGGGGAAACCGCTAATGCCATCCTTGTGCTTGGGTCTGGTTGAAATTGTTGCGCTAATCTCACTCATCATTATGGCCGTTGCATCGAACATAAATTTGGACTTTGTCTGATGAACTTAATTACAGATTGAGCGTAAAAGTAAAATGTTGTATTAATTTTATGTTAAAAGTTACAACAAAGTAAACATATTCTGTTAACAGCACGAAACGTACTAACATTGCGAGTGTTAAAACTATTAAAATAAAAACAGAATGATAATGATATAGGGTAATTCATAATAGTGATAGGACCTTACAGTTACGCTCTAGTTGCGTTGCTATGACAACAGAAGTAAACAAAAACACGAGGAAAGAGTGTGTATTAAGTGGGGGTACTACCAATATCCTAGCCCAAGGCTGTGGTTTGTTATTCTTTTTTAATGAGACTTATGGAAATACAGGACACCATAAACGTTCCTATGTAAGTGTTGGCAAAAAAAATTATGAAATTACTACCATCTCAATATATTCCATGTACTTGTACACTTAAATTGATGAAGAAATAGAATCTTTGGACGCTGAAAGCCTTTATTCAAGTGTCCTGGTCGTTGAAATAATCAAAATAATCTTGGACAGGGTTCAGCAATCAAATGGAACCAATACCCATACAAAAAAAAAAAATTTAGCTTGTTTTATTTGCCAGCGCCTACATTGATTGCGTAGAGGAAACAACTTTTAAAGACCACCACAAACCTTGCATATTCATTGTTCAAGCGATTCTCCAAAGTGTCCATAATATTTTTTTTTATCACAGTTTCTAGCTGCATATGCGAAATTCCCTGCATAAACTGTGATGAAATTTAGTATGGTCAATCATTTCAACAACGATTCTAACAGCATCGATATTCTGTGAGAACTGGCCAGAGAGAAAATGCATTATCTGTACACACGAGAAATTCAAATAACTCTATTCAAGTGAAGCAAGGTCCATAGTTCCGCGCAACGACTCAGTTAAAAGGAATGTCATTAAATCTTGTTTAATCAAGACAAACACTGGTAGCGTTGTAAACTTAGGTCTTAATCTGTTTAAGCTTGATGATTTCATAATTAAAGAAAGTTATTGATAAATATAACCAAAGATTAAAATTAGGGTTTTTACACGTTTGGAAAACTGAATGGTCATCCTTTCCTTAGTTCTTAACTTGTGATGTTTCAGTTTGCGACCGGATTATCAACGAATATCCCGCCCATCTCTTTGTCGATTAATATTCGACAATATGCTGTTTTGTTCTTTTGTTTGTTTACCTTTTACAGAACTTCTGACTGTTATGTTCTTGTGGTTTTCGCTTATATGCATAATAATAATAATAATAATAATAATAATAATAATATATATATATATATATATATATATATATATATATATATATATATATATATATATATATATATATATATATATATTATATATATATTATATATATATATATATATATATATAAATATACACATACATAAACAAGCACACACGCACACAGACACACTCACATATATATATATATATATATATATATATATATATATATATATATATATATATATATAATAATAGGAAATGAGAACAGAGACATAAAAAAAGGTCCTTAAGCATGTCAACGTGATTATTCCTTCAATCACAAGCGGCCATAATAGCCTATTGAGTTAATGCATGCACACACATCCATTAAATGAAGTTCCTCGGAACTTCTCTTTAATGTTTCAAGAATTTGTTGAATATTCTCCACTGCGAGTCAATTAAGCAACCCGTCGGAAGTAAAAGAGAGAAGGAAAGTTCCGGGAAAGGCAGATGAAACAGGAGGTTTGTTGAGTCGAAATTCCAGCGTAATTCTCCTGAGAAGACCTCAAACTCTCATGAAGAGAGCGCAAAATATAATTCGAACAAAAATATACATGTATCCATACATACGTACATATACATATATATTATATATATATATATATATATATATATATATATATATATATATATATATATATATATATATATATATATATATATTATATATATATATATATATATATATATATATATAGAGATAGATATAGATAGATATAGAGATATATATATTAGAGAGAGAGAGAGATAGAGATATGTGAGTGGAATGTCAGAATCCCCTGAGGAGTTATGGGATGGTATGAAAGAGATTGTGGTTCCAGCAGCAGCAGAGGTGTTTGGGGGGACAAGTGGTAAGCAGCAACAGGAAAAAGAAACATGGTGGTGGAATCAAGTGGTTCAAACACTTGTGAAGGAAAAGAGTATAGCCAGAAGAGTGTGGGAAGAAGATAACAACTACCAAACAAGAGAGGAGTATAGACGGACAAAGAGGGAAATAAAGAGAGTGGTAGCGATTGCAAAGGGAGAAGCCAGGAGAGAATGGTATGAGAAGATGGGAACACCGGAGGGAGAAAGATAATCTACAAAATTGCAGAAGCGAAAAGAAAAGATAGGCAGGATGTAGGAGAGGTAGGAATTATTAAAGATGAAAATGGAAATATCTTAATTGAGGAAAAGGAAGCCAGGAGAAGATGGAAAGACTGTTTTTCAAAACCATTAAACAATTAGAATGAGTGTGAAGAACTGGAAAATGTTCCTCGAGTAGAAGGACTAATAGCAAACATCAGAGAGAGTGAAGTCGAGAATACTATAAAGAAAGGAAAAGTAAATAAAGCTGCAGGAAAGTCAGAGGTAACAATAGAAATGATTAAAGCATTGGGAAATCTAGGCAAATAGTAGGTGCACACACTATTGGAAAAGATCTGGGATGTAGAAGAAATGCCTAGGGACAAGAGCAATAGTTGGATGATTAAATTGTATAAACAAAAAGGAGACCTGTTAAACTGTGGGAACTGCAGAGGAATAAGGCTTTTGGAACATGTATTCAAGATACTAGACAGAATAGTAGAAGGAAGGTTGAGAGAGCT
The DNA here is from genome assembly GCF_040412425.1 of Macrobrachium rosenbergii. Lineage (NCBI taxonomy): Eukaryota > Metazoa > Arthropoda > Malacostraca > Decapoda > Palaemonidae > Macrobrachium > Macrobrachium rosenbergii. The sequence continues at coordinate 41,498,459 of NC_089783.1, read as the reverse complement.
GATAGATATACATGAGCAGCAGTTTGGGTTTATGAAGGGAAAGAGCATAGTGGATGCTATTTTTATAGTAAAGCAAGTCCAAGAAAAGTATGTAGAAGGAAAAAGGCAAGTTTACTTGTGTTTTGTGGACCTTGAAAAGGTGTATGACAGGGTACCAAGAAGAGTAGTCTATTGGTGTTTGAGAAAGAGAGGAGTACCAGAGAAGTGGTAAGGTTAGTGAAGATGATGTTTGAGTGTACAAGAACCACTGTGCAGACAAAATATGGGGAGACTGAGACATTCCCTGTGGAGGTGGGCTCTGAGGTCAACTCTGAGCCCATTCTTGTTCCTTGTCGTTGTAGACACACTGACATCAGAAGTAAAGAACGACGATGAACGGTGGGATCTGATGTTTGCTGATGATTTAGTTATTATAGCAGACACAAGAAGAACTGCAAGAAAGGTTTTTTAGCATGGAAAGGAGCCCTAGAAAGGAAAGGGTTTAAAGTGAACATTAGAAAGACAGAGCTAATGATTATTAGTAGAAAAGGACATGAAGAAGCAAACATTCAAGGAGAAGATGGCACAGTGCTAAAGCAGAACAATGAGTTTAACTATTTGGGATCAATAAACAGAAGAGGGAGGTACTGAGAAAGCAGTGAGACAGAGTGAAAGAAGCATGGCGAAAATGGAGAGAAGTAACTGGAGTTGTTTTAGACAAGAAAATGCCATTAAAGCTCAAAATGAAGATGAAGGTGGTGAGATGGATTGCTGGAATATCACTGTTAAAAAGGAGGGAGAGTCAAGATATAAGAAGAATGTGTGGCATATGTAATGTAAAGGAGAAGGCTAGGGAAGCTCGTTTGAGATACTATGGCCATGTAATAAGAAGAGGAGGTGGACCCAATCAAGAGAGCTAAGAACATGCCAGTGACGGGGGGGTGGGGTGTGGGGTGTCAGCGGATCAGATGGATGGATGTAGTGAAGAGGGATATGGGTGAGATGGGACTGGGGGAGGAAGATGCAAGGAATAAGAATAAATGGAGAAAGTTGACTTGAGTGGCCGACCCTGCTATACAGAGGGACTAATAAGGTCGTAAGAAGAAGAAGAAAAAGAGAAAGAGATACAATAATAATATAGGGGAAGTAGTAAATTAAATGTCTGGAAAGAACTCTCTCTCTCTCTCTCTCTCTCTCTCTCTCTCTCTCTCTCTCTCTCTCTCTCTCTCTCTCTCTCTCTCTCTCTCTCTCTCTCTGAGAGAGAGAGAGAGAGAGAGAGAGAGATCTAATAATAATATAGGGAAGTAGTAAATTAAATGTCTGGAAAGAACTCTCTCTCTCTCTCTCTCTCTCTCTCTCTCTCTCTCTCTCTCTCTCTCTCTCTCTCTCTCTCTCTCTGAGAGATTTATCCTATAATAATATTCCAGTAGTAAATTAAATGTCTGGAAAGAACTCTCTCTCTCTCTCTCTCTCTCTCTCTCTCTCTCTCTCTCTCTCTCTCTCTCTCTTCTCTCCTCTCTCTCTCCTATTTATCCTACCTCATTTCCATTTACCCATATGCCTTATACTTCGATCCATTAATTCATGACAATTACCCCATTGTTTGTTACATGGTTTCATGCTAAGAGGTTTGATATATATATATATATATATATATATATATATATATATATATATATATATATATATATATATATATATATATTTACTTTATCATGTATATCTTTCAAGATGTATCCTCACCATTTTCCATTTTTACGACATTGTTTGAAAAATTCGGCCTCGCCCAGTCAATACAGAAATCGTATTTATTATAAAAAAAACTATCTTACCCTATATTGTTAAAAAAATAATACATCTTACCCTATATTGTTCAAAAAATAATACTATTGGATGTTGTTTTTTTTATTAGCTTACGGCCGATTTTGATTGGTATACTCTTTTATCCGGGCCAGTCTTTGTTCCCCGCAGGGGTTTTGGCTTATTTCTGACCATTGTTCTTGCTCTGGAACCATACATCAGTGCTCGAGTTAATCAAAACTGTTCGCTATCGTTCACTATTCGTGTTTTTTGACTGTTTCTATTTGTATATTTCGATTTATCTACACTCAGAAGTACAATTTTATTTTGAAAACATGTATATGTTTAATTACTGTGGAACTTAAATTAGATTACTTCGTTATTTACATTTTAATTAGTTGTAATTCCTGAAAGATACAGTAAGTGTCTAGAAATGTTAACATTTATCAAGGATGTTTAAGTCAAACATAAAGACAATCTATATATGAATAACCAATGATGCATTCAAAGTGTATCATTTCTGTAGCTGTTATCGAAATATTTTGAAAACCATGTATGACCTCTCTTTGTGGCCTCTATCATGTTGTTAGTTCGAGGCAGCATTATGGTCATAAAAGGAATTTTTCATATTAGATTTGAAATAAAAATGTGTCTGATTCTAACATTTATCTCTTGGCAACCAAGAGCGATTCTCGGAGAACTTTCTGTGGTCTACATTTTAGTTTCTAATGCATGCATAGTTACAATAGTTCCACTTGCTTTCACTCCGCTGAAACTGTTCCCCCTCGCAGCATTAGTTCATCATTGTAGCTTTTAAACTTGATATTGCAAGAGTCCCAAGTTGCTTTACAGGGAGCCATGAAATGTTTTGTCGGCGAAAGAGGATGCTGATGCGATTGGAGAGAAAATGATCCTGCTAAAGGAATTTTGGGGGTAGAGACAGGGAAAGAACACGTGAGGATTAAATTCGCAAACGATATTTTAGAGCTGGATGGATGAATATCCATTATGTCCCTATAAAAGTCGCGTATGTCAAATCGGATAAAAATTATAGTTGTCAAGTTCATGAATTAAGAAGCATGCGTAACTCCTTATATGAATAAACACCAACGAAGCATCGCATATTATCCATGTTTTTGACTGAAAGATATTAGGAGATTTAATTCAGTTACGACTTTTTATGCCGATTAGCTTATTTATGATTATTTTTTTTTTTTTGGCATGTGAGAATGTTTTAACGCTAACTAGACAGGAACTAAGGAAAATAAAAATGTAAATAAATAAATAAATAAATAAATAAATAAATAAGAATAAAAGTTATTGTTAGCGAGAAATACAATTACTCCCATTGCCAAGGTGCAAAGTGCAGTTGAGAAGTTGGATTGCCTTTCCAGTTTTTTTTTTTTTTTTTTAGTTAGGCTGTAAATATTCAAAAATGCAGTTTTCGTGTAGCATCGTTAGTCCCTCAATTTCGCCTTACTGTCAATTTCTTTTCCTACGCGTAAAACCCTTTTGATGGTGAAGAAATTGCTAAACGAAATTTATGCCTCTATACGAGCGTAATCATGTGGATGTCGCTTAAATTTGCCGTATTTATATTTTGTGAAAATATCACTTTGTTTTGTAGCTAGGCTTCCCTTCCCCCATCTCGTGAACCCAGATACCTCGTGTTTGTGAAGGAAACGGAGATTTTTAATTTGGTATTTTATCCTTTAATTCTATGCGGTGTTATGCTTTACCTGGCCGAAGTTGGATGTGTTTGATTCTGCCCTATGATTGTCAGCAACTGAAAATTGAAATTAGAGTTTTAGATGTGGAATTATCGACAAAATATAATATAGAACTCGGCATAGTTATACTTTTATTATATCAGAATCTTTCAGCATACTTGACGGTTGTGAAGTTTGAAATTAAACGCTATTTAAAAAAAAACGTAGATTTTTCTTTATTTCAAAGTTAATTAAAACGTTATATGAAATGGAAAATCACAAACAAGGCATCGCATAAAAAAATATAGTTTAATACTTAATCGTATAAAGAGCTTACATTTTATTGTTCTCGAGTTCCTGATATGTCATGACTCGCACGCGTAATTAGAATAAATTAAAAGATTCAGAGCTAGGAGAGATGAAAATATATTAATGGAAATAAAAATAGCCAGATGACATTTGGACGAAATATTATATTTTGTGAAAGAGAAAAATTTTGTTTAATGTATTTGACTGGTGTTAATGTGAACGTATATTCTAATGAGAAATGGTACATGTTTTATACGAAAATAAATGTAAAAACTACCATAAATTTCTAGGAACGGAAAATTGGTCCACTGGTTGTGAACGATGCCGGAGCTCTTTGAAATGGATTCTGAAATTGACGTCAGTGATCGATTACTCTTAAAAGAAGTCCGATAAATTTGGCGTGAACTTGATAACGTTTGCTATACATAGTTAGATGCACAAGTGTACATGGCATCATATTGAATAAATGGCCTTCCTAAGCGATTTTTTTTTATTTCAAAAGGAATCGATAAAATTAAAAGCAACTGAACTCTCTTTGCCTGAGACTTAGAAAGAAGATGAAGTAAAGTAATATATATATATATATATATATATATATATATATATATATATATATATATATATATATATATTATATATATATATATATATATATATATATATATATATATATATATATATATATATATATATATATATATATATATATATATAACACACACACACACACACACACACACACATATATATATATATATATATATATATATATATATATATATATATATATATATATATATATATATATATATATATATATATATATATATATATATATATTAGTCAATATGAGTGGAGTAGTGAGTCAGTACGAAGGCAGTAGGCTTTGTGAAATGATTGGAAAACTCTTGAAGTGTATATAGAAACATAGGATGGAACTTGTTGATCAAGTGTCCTTTCTGATAAGATTAATTGTTTGAGTGGCATGTAAATTAAGAACTGAAAGGGTAAGAAATTTGGGAATGCATAAAAAAATTTGTGGCTTAATATTTCTGTATATATAAATGTCTTAGTGTATGTGACAAAACTTCATAATTCTCCACTTGTTACAAATGTACCTTTCAACTGTCACGATGGTGGTGCTGGATATCGATTCTGTGTACAGAAACCTTAGTTCGACAGGCATATGTACAACTGAAATGTTACCAGCTCATACTTCTTTGATGGTTTAATTGTCATTGTCACTCTACTTATAGTTCTCCCAGGGTCTAAGTTATTCCCGAGGTATTGCTAAGGATATTAAACGAGACTTGTATGTATATAAGATCTTGGGCAGAGATGAAAAATATACCAATTCTCAAATATCTTTTGCTAAAGATAGAGAACGTTTCAGTACATAATTGGAATAACATTTGAATCACAGTACGTATTTAATGAATATTTTATGTAACTACTTGGTTATTATTGTTATTATTTGAATGCTTTTTTATGATCATTATGTTTAGTTCAACTTCGTTTGTGAGGCGGTTAAAAAATCAGCGCCAAATTTATAGAAGTCCACCACAGAATTGTGGGAGAAAGTGGCAAGAGAATCTAGCCATTTCAGTTTGTTTTTATCGCCATCCCCAACTCTCTCACGTCCCAGGCAATTTCAGGTTCGTTTATATTCGTAATCTCTAGAAGAAGGGAACCTGCTCTTTCTCTCTCTCAAACGTCGCCTTCTAAGATTTTTCAAATGGAGGAATTTCTCTTTAACTTTCTTATGGAATTTTACTTTCAATTTCTCACTTTCTTATGGAATTTCACTCTCAGTTTCTTATGGAATTTCACTTTCAATTTCTCACTTTCTCAAGGAATTTCACTCTGTTTCTTATGGAATTTAGTTTTAACTTTCTTATGCAATTTCACTTTCAATTCCTCACATTATTATGGAATTTCACGTTAACTTTCTTACGGAATATCACTGTAACTTAATTATGGAATTTCACTTTCACTTGCTTATGGAGGTGAAGAAATTTTCACCATAGCGAAAACTTGCTTTTGATGTGAGGAAGACTCCCGACGATTTGACTAAGCTTTTGTAGAATTTGTTCAGTTTTAATAAAAAATTTCCTCCAGTAAGAGAGAGAGAGAGAGAGGCTGTCTGGGGAAGATAGAGGAATTGATCATTCTACTTCAACTCAGGCATTGCGACTCCTAATTTGAAAGTGATAATAGAATAAAGGTGTCCATTTTCCAATGCCCAGACTTTGTAGCATTGCAGAAGTAAAAGGAGTATTAGGTCTAGTGATAATACCAGACATTAAAACATCCAGGGTAAATAAACCCATTTTAGAAATGCTATCGGTATGTACAATTTGACAAGTTATAAAAATCAGGAAATGAGGAGTATCGTGGAAAACGATGATGAATCTAGAAGATTGTGAGGGATCAACATTCCAAAGCTAATTCAAGACCACGTGTCTGGTGGATATCAGAAACCTTGAGTTTTATAAGCAAAGAATGTGTATGCTGGTGGTAAAGTGCGGAAGCGGCGTAAAACTAATAATAATAAAAAAGTATATTAGGGATATAAGGAGATATTGTTTACAGTGAGATACGGTGTAATCAAAAGGAGTCAGTTAGAGAAGCGTTTCGTGACCATCATGAGTTTTTGTAAATCTTCGGCTGGAGACAAAGTCACCAGTGAGGTTGACTAAGTAAGTTTATCCAGAGTTTTTTTTATATAAACTGTGAAATGAAGGAACCAAATATCTGACGCTCTGTTAACATAAGTTTTAGTAACTGAATGGTGTTGCTAAAGCCTACGGTCCGTAGGATTTCGGGTTCTTAAGCCTGACACATTTATAACAAGGCTGAGCAGTTTATATCGCCCTATATCTCCCCTATCTAATTGATTCGCCTTTAGGTAAAATTTTTGTAAAAAAAAAAAAAACAAAAGGGCCTTTTAGCATAATCCTGCTACCAGCAAAAAAATAAACATACAAACCAAATGTTAAATAAAGCGAAACAAAAATAAAATCTAATAACACTATTAATAATAATTAAAAGGAGACCGAAATTGAATGTATCCGTTCATCAGGTTCAGCAGGGCATCGGTAATTAGGAAAGCCATGCAGTATTCAATTAACGCTTACCAAGTTATCGCGACACCCCACTCCCGGAAACCTAATTAATTCTACTGGAGGAAGTTTTCGAAATAGTACACCACGAACATTGTGAATTTTCGTTACTCTTACTAGGATACAAGAGTGTTCACTTTCGTTACATTGAACTGGACTGTTGACTTTGGAACAGAAATTACATTCTTCATTATCTGTTATCTGTATCCTAATTACTTAGAAGGAATTTCAGAAAATGGAAATGATCTTGGTAACGATGATATCATTTTCTTCGAGTGCCGTACTGTTTTATGTATACCTGTCATCTATTTCAGTGTAAGAATTATTATAACAAATGAGGATATAACCAAAATTTGGAGGAGCTATATAATATCTGTCCTGAGGAGCTATATAATATCTATCCTGAGAAAGACAAATAAGGAAGAACATATTTAATAGTCATATTCGTAGAAATATCAGACACAAATAGAAAGCATACTCAAGCAGGCAAAAGCAAAAATCCGACGTTGCATGACAAATACAGACACACTCACAAGGCAGCTCATGGTATCTCGTTTTTGACTTCCCATTTCTGGCATGATTCCTGAAGATTGCCATCCTTGTTTTTTGCTTCGTCTTAATCAGTAGCAATAAAAATATTGGCAAATATAAGAAAAAAAAAAATCAAAAGTATAAGACTAGGAAAGCCAACCAAAGGAATACAGATTAGGACAGACAGCGTCAGAGTGAGCCTCGCGGACTTGTATGAAAGTGAAACGAGAAGTTCCCTAACTAGAAGGATTTCGGAGGTCCACCCATTAGTATTCCAAGATGTCCTGAATTCGAGAACCGAGTTTTCGTACCAAAGGGTGAATGAGCTTCCCTCCCCCGTCTCTCTCTCTCTCTCTCTCTCTCTCTCTCTCTGTATATATCTATATATATATATATATATATATATATATATATATATATATATATATATATATATATATATATATATATATGTATTTATATATATGTATGTATGTATATATGAATATATATATATATATATATATATATATATATATATGTTTATCTATCTATTTATTTATTATATATGTATATATTTTTAAGAGGATAGTAAACTGCGATTAGGAAAAGAGTTTGAAAATTGTTGCAGGAGGAGGTTGAAAGTAAATTCAAGCGCTATTTAGGTTAGAACTGTAAATGGAAACCAGGAGGATGGATAAGTGAATAAATGTTTGTATGAATGGCAAGGCATACTGAAGGAGCAGCAGATTCTTTTATGTATTTAAAAGTAAAGAACTCATGATGAGACAAAAGATGGGCGACAGAACCAAGATAGGAAACTGTGAATGTTTATAGAGGGGAGGTTGGAATGTATGAAAGGTTTCTTGAATCGAATATCCTATAATGGAGTGAAGTTTTGATGGTAAATGAAAATGAAAGAAAGGAAGTAGAAGCTGTTGATTTAAATTGTTTGATCAGTGTTTGTGGTATAGGCAGAACAGAAAGAGTGGGAAACTGGGAGAGAAGTAGAGGGAGGGGTAAAAGTATTTATGTGTGTGATATTGGTTGTTCATGAAAACGGAATGGAAGATGATAGGTTGTTGAAAATAGAGTACGATTCAGAAAGAAGTAGAGAGCTTGGAAAAGGATGGATAGTTTGGGCCAAAGAGCTATTTGAAAGGAAGGTCCTTAACACCCAGAAAGTATGAGTGTGTGTGCAAGATGGGTTTGCTAGCAGAGTTTTTGCAGTGGGCGTAACGAACGCTTGGTGAGCATTCTGTATAGGTACATGGAGTGGCTAGTGTGTTGAACTTTAAAGCACAAGGGATTCATCTAAGATCAAACAGTCTTCATCTAAATTCTTTTTCTAGGAGCTACCTCTGTTAGTAAAAATGGCTTAATGTTGAAAACACACACAGGCATATATATATATATATATATATATATATATATATATATATATATATATATATATATATATATATATATATATGTATACAGTATATATGTATACTTACACTCTTACAAACACATATATACATACACATATGCATTTATTGCTTATAATAGTTAATTCTAATATATATGGAAACATTCTTCGATAATCCCTATCATTCCTTATAAAAATTAATCTTCATAATAAAACGATTGTGACAAATACGGCAAAATTCAATCAAAACAATATATATGCATTTAAAAATATATGAAATGGTTTTTACGTAAGATACATATGTCAAAGTATTCGGAAGAAGAAAGTTTTGACCAGATTTCGGGAGCTTTGTCAGTAAATTTTAGGTCACTTTGCAGTCAGTAACACTAATGAATGAATCCTTGGACATCACTCAGTCGCTGAGTTTGAGTTAGAACCTGCATTTCACTCTCCTTCCTCGTATCTTCCGTTCAGATAAAAAATTAAGTATTAATAGGAACATAAAATCCACTTTTATCAGTTGATCATTTTCCTTACCATCATCCCCAAGGACCATTTTATTCTTAAAACACCGAAGCAATTTTCAGAAAACTAAGATTATAGAAATTGTATAGAATCCTAATATGGTGAAATGAATGGAGAGCACTTTTACTAGACGACTACTAGTACATTTCAGGGCCGTGTCTAATTGATTTTCGTCGATAAAATCTTTACAAAGCATCGGATATGGATCGTATTTTGGAAATAGCTATTTGATGCCACAGCCTAACTGGCAAAAATATGCAGTGATGTCTGATGTTGCTAATTGAGGCACTTATCAGAGTCAATCACAGAAATTTAAAGGGAAACTTAACTAAATCTACCAGGCTCGTAGATAGAGGCTAGTAAAAACGTCATTACTTAAGGCCCTCCCACTCATTGATACTGTAGTATGGCGCAAGGCCAAGAGAGAGAAAGTAACTTACGTAGGCGATGACGTATCTTTGAGGTACCTGCTCACTACTGACACTAATGTTTGTTGTAGGGTTGTTAAGTGGTTATCAGTGGGTCTATGTTTTTTTCTCTATGGATCTGAAGTTACTCATTCTTTCAATTTTCACTTATTTCAATATGATTGTAATTCACCAATTCCGAAGGTTTTGTATAACTGATAGTGAAAGGGAAAATAGAAATTGCGTTACAAATGCTATGTATTCCTATAGTCAACGTAAAATTGTACAATGAAAATAGTAATATTGCCGTATTTATATTTACCGAATTCCTTTGCTATAATATTGTCTTATGTATATATATCAAATTCTTATTCATTACCCGTGGTATTACCAATGGAAAATGTAATATTATCGTTATTCTCAACAACGGTTTGCCTCCTGGCCTTTCCTTTAGTACTGGAATTTGATGCAGTCTTGCTTCTGTTTTATCAATGACCTCTGTACTATGAACGTAATGCAGTTGCTGCTTTCAATGATGATGACGCTTTATATAGCAAGTGTTGTATTTTTTTTTTTGTGTGTGTTTTAAGTCAAATCTGTGTTTCTATCTTTGGTTTCAACTGCTATGGTCGCCTATTTAGGTGACGAGCGCTAAGAAGCAAAGAAGTAGTAGTTTCAATTCGGTTGAGTTTAGGTAAAATCTCGAACAATTTCTTTATTTATTTACTTTGACTGTAAAGATAAAAATGTTCAGATTATCATCCATTTATAGTATATTATCTTACAACTTCGATAATTATCGCATATCCTACTCAAGGTATTGCTTATTGTGCAAGAGGGCCAAGTATTTGTGTTTCTACGATCATTTCCTTACGTCTTGAAACCCTGCTATTACGTCTGATGTCATAGTTTACGTCACAACTAGCCTCTCTCTGGGTGCTTATTAAATTTAGCTAAGTTTCCCTTTAAATTTCTTTGATTTACTCTAAGTGCCTTAATTATCCACGTTAGACATAACTGCATATTTTTGCCAATTAGGCTGTGGCTTCAAATAGCTATTTCCAAAATACGATCCATGTCCAATGCTTTCTAAAGATTTTATCGACGAAAATCTATTGGACACGGCCCTGAAATGCACAAGTAGTTGAGTCTGAATGGTAGCGCGAGAACTGAATAGCAGCGAGGAGACAATATTATATCTCCCCTCAGGCTGTATAAGATTTCGCAACTGAGGCTTTACTGGATATCTCTTGAATGGCCTGAGGTAATAACTGGTGGGGCGAAGGATTGCCAGGTTTCCTTCATTTAGGTCGCGGTGATCACTCCACGACGTGCGTTTTACCCAAATGGATCTTCATTCATATAGTGCATTCAGGCAGAACGTTATATTCTGTTGTTCCTCCCCACCTCTCTCTCTCTCTCTCTCTCTCTCTCTCTCTCTCTCCAGCTGATAACATAGTTTCAAGTAACTTGTTATGTTTTGTTTGAATGTGAATCGTTTAGTGATAAAAGAGAGCGTGCTTGATAAAGCAAAATGGTTTTGCGTTATATTATCGATAAGTTAAATGATTACTTAAGGAATGAACTCGTTAAATGAATCTTCCCCGTTACCAGGAATCCATCCAAATCTGTTTGATATTACCTCATTCGTTAAAAATTGACTGATGTTAGGTGTTCAAGTAAAACTCTCTCTCTCTCTCTCTCTCTCTCTCTCTCTCTCTCTCTCTCTCTCTCTCTCTCTCTCTCTCTCTCTCTCTCTCTCTCATTTCATTAATCTAAGCAAGATGATTAAGTCTACGCAAACTTGAAGAATACAAAGAAAGTACTTTTAGATAGGAAGTAGATCCTTTGGTCCAGTTAGGGAAAGGATTGTAAAGCAAATATTTCTGATTGCCATTACAGTTCTGTACGAACTCATGGTTTAAGCTCTTTGCTCTAGAGCATTTAATTTTCTCTCAAAATCATTGGGGCAATGAAACCTTTTTGCTGGATCCATTTCAAGACTCTTACTACGAGTTATAAGTATTTTGCAAATCAGGCAACATTTTTATATGCGAATGAATTTCTTTATTTTCCCCCATGCGATTATACTTTATTGGCCATAATTCCTTTACCGTTATAATAAGGAGGAGAAAGATATTGGTTACCACTTGGAGAAATCTATGTAGTCTTATGTGATGACACTTGTTCCTCATTTTAAGTTTCCTAAACTATCGACAGTGCAAAGTAGCCCGGCATTTTAAAGGATATATATTTTTTCGATTTTTAGATATAATATGCGAATTCCTTCACCATATTTTCAGGCTCTTGTTTCCCTAGTACTTGATGACCATTAGTTACAGTTTGTGAGAGAATGGATTCAGCTGATACCATTTAGCTTCTTCTGTGATTCTTTCATCCAACGGATTGCTATTTTTCTTTCCTTTTCTCTTCATGAACAGTGTGCTTTACGAGTATGAACACAACATTATACTGTTTTCAGAAGCGAATAGATAACATACCTGGAAACGAAAAAAGGAGATTATCCTAATATTTTTAAAAGTGATTTAGCATTGAAACTGATAAAAATAAAAATCTAATGGCTCACCTCTTGACTGCAAAGGATGTTTTAAACACATTTCTCGCTACAGTTAGTAGGGTTAATAAGCTAGCCAGGAGCTTTATTCAGAAGCTAGAAGTGTTCACTTGTAACTCGTTTCGTGACTACTCTAGATTTTTCTTAATCTCTTTAAGTTCCATATTACTATATTTTACAGATTAAAAATACCTTTTTAAAAAAATATTAATATAATTTTGGCAAGTATCAGAAATCCAAAATCTGGCGAAAATATTATATTAAAAAACGGAAGCTCTTAAATTCCTCAGTATGATTATTAGTATCCATAATCCAATACAAAACCGATTTGTATGCAAATGCATTTGATCATACAGTGTCAGTAGAACCGCATCGAGGCTGAATCTGATTACCCAAACATCGCCAGATTTGTGTAGAGCACGAGCGCATATTTTATTACAAGGAAGAAAAAAAAAAAAAGGTTGATTCGAACGGATCAGATATCAGATTGGATATATTTTTATTTGCTGAAAGTAACAGGGCCCTTATTTTCTAATATATTCCTTTGCGTCACTAAGTCATGGAGATTGAATTTAATTTTTTACAATATTTTTCATTAAAAATCATTCCGATATGCTCTAAAAAAATCATGTTTGTAATTTCGGAAGATGGAATTATGATATTCAATAATTATTTACGCATCCTCTCTCCTCTTCCCTGGTGTACTATCTCTTGAATATTAATTTTCATTTCTAAGAACATAATGTATTAGTTTTCATGGTATGGGTAAAGGTGATTTTCTTTTTTATCAGGATGTTGATGTTTATTTTGTATGGCGATGCCAGCCCAAACTAACTCCTCAACCAAAGCTGATAAATTCTGGATGCTTTTCGAGATAGGCCAACTTTCACCCAATTCCATTATTTAATCATAATGAGGGTAGGCGCATAAGAAAACAAACAAATAAGACTGATAACATAATATTTTTTTTCAATATTCATTTGTGTGGCGTACCTGATAATTATTAGTAAATCTAAAGACATTCAAAAACAATATTTTTTTTTTGTACTTTTATGATTGATATTATTTGCACATGGATTTATCTATCGTTGCAATAATTTAAATATAACATGAAAGATTTTAATCATTCTTAAGTTTCAGTTGCTTGTTTAAACAATGGTTCAAGTACAAGCATCATCGAAAAATAAAAGTGAAACAATGTGTAGATAAGCAATTTTGTGGTGCACGTAGTTAAACGAATTTAAGACTGGTGATAAAATTTGTTTTCTGATGTTCGTTAACGAAAAACATATGTAGGGAAAATATTGATATATGATGTGCCATTGTAATCTGTTATAATAAAAAAAAATATATAGCATCCTTTTATAGCCACGAAAAATAAATTACTCCGTCAAAAGAATAAGGGAGTGAACAAGCAGAAGATAATCCACAAAAAAGCATTAAATTAGCCAAAGATAAAACGAAGTAAAATTGAAAGAAAAACTTTAAAAGCAGAAAAACCAGTACGTTACTCTGTCGGAGCTAAAACTTGACATTCTACTTTTCGGGAAGGAAGGCCGTCAACTGATGCCGTATACAAAACTGTGGAAGAGGTCTGACTGCTTGGTGAAGGGACAAGCTGCGTAAAAGTTAATGAACGTCCTCTCTTCCGAAAAGGAGAATGTCACTCAGTTTTCAACTCCACTTTTAAATTTTTTATCATTAACCAATTTAGTGTTTCATGCGACTTTAACCTCTGTATATATTTTATGTACATTGTTTTTATTGAGCCTCTTTTTAATTTGTATCTTTCTTGTATCGTTTTACAGCCTCGAAGATGAGACTTGGTCATGTCTCGAAAATTGGCCCAATTTATGTGTGTATATAACGGTAAAATCTAAAATGATACAAATACTGATTTATATTTTCACCCTCATGGCTTAAGGTTATATCTGATGAGTGAGGAAAATAATCTTGGATGAAAGCCAGAGAAAAGCTGCGATGATGGA
>NC_089783.1:41469124-41479124 GCF_040412425.1 Macrobrachium rosenbergii | reverse complement strand
TAATAATAATAATAATAATAATTAACAATAATAATAATAACTATGTATTACTAGTCATACGAGCTCAACTGGTTTCTATTTCTTTCGATATCAGCAATCTAGTAAGATCTTATCATCCTTATCCGGATCAGTATCACAAGTAATCAGTCCTTCCTTAAAAAAGATACATAACCCTTCCCGTTCCCCCATGATTTTATTGGAATATCCAATGGGCAGAGAAACTAACACACTACAGCCTGATCGCGGGATGAATACGGAGACCTTACTCACCTTGTGAACGAAAATGAAAATAGTTAAGAGTAATTGAACAAACATGAATTGTATAACATCCACGAACCGCTCAATAGAATATAAATTACATGAAGCATAGACAAAAGCAACTTGCTGTCAGCAAATATTTACTTGGGTGAACATTCTAGCGAACTATCATGTAATTTTCGCAAGTTTGAAGCAGCTTGTAACAATCCAGTTTCAGGTAAGCAATACTGTTTCCTTGCAAGGAAAATATTTATATATTCCCAGTTAGAGTATTATTTACTCAGACATAAAACTAAGTGGGACAGAAATCTCTTGATGAAAGGCTGAATAGTAATATTTAAAGTGTTATTACTGTCGTTTTGCGAACGTTAATCCTTGACCCCACAAAAATCTTGGGTCAGCGTAGCAAACACGAAACCTTGAGTCAAGCGTGTTTACACTGACATGAAAATTTTCGACATTCTATTAAGATGAGGTTGGAAATAGAAGCAGTAATAAGGACAACAATCTTTGGACGATAGGCTGCAAGCGAAAAGATGTATAAGATAAAATTCAGGTAGAAATGATAAATCTAATACCTCTCTCGGGCTAGGGGAGTAATAAGCATTATTTAATGATAATATACGAAAATCTTGGCAATTGTTGTGGCATCTAACCTAAAATCATAGAGAATACGGAATTCTTTTATGCGCTTTTGACCTAACATTGTTTTATCAACTACAACATTTTTACGTGGTGGGGAGAGAGAGAGAGGTATATTTTTAGGTTAGGTAACACAAATTCCAATTTCGTTCGAAATACAGTATCAGCTCGTTTGAATAAATGTGAAACTGAAACAGAATTTCAAGCCATAGAAGAATCCAACCAAAACTTGAAGACAGAATCAAATTTAGGACTAACTGGAATATAGAATATATAAATAGAAAATATATATATATATATATATATATATATATATATATATATATATATATATATATATATATATTCATATACATATATACATATGTATATGTATGTGCATATATATACACACATACATACATACACACAAAGGAAAAAAATAAACTTTGTATGATAATGCTTAAACAGATTTAATTAGGTTGACTGTCTAAGCAGACTCAGAATACTTAATTTTGTCTTCAAATATTTCCATTAACTTGTCCTTTCATCCACTTTACTCTCGTGAGGAACCGATTATTGGATCCCAGTACGGTGGAATATTTATTTAGTTTCACGAACGCACAGGCAATTAAGGCTTTGATACCTGGAGGAGCCGCGATCGGATTGGATTACACATCGCCATTTGATCCTCTTTTGATCAAGGCGAAGGAGTCACCTTGCCGATCCTCAGCAATTTCGTACTGTAAACTATTCCATTCTCCACGAGCTGCTTTGTAACAATAACTTTTTTTTTCCACGTGTGCATAGCAGCGCTAATTTATGAACACATTAATCTTTTGTGAGACGTAATTCAAGCTGGGGTAATGTTCTTTATAATTACAGATGCCACTTTTTTTTCTTAAAATTATTTTATCCCAATAATGTTAATGTACTAAATAGAGTTTATTATTTAATTTTTTCATTTACTTACTGAAATTACTTATTGAAAAAAAAGAAGAAATACATAATATTTTACTGTTGCTGTTGGTCATCTATCCAGTGGTGGGTAGGGTTAGAAGACTATATAGTAATGTAAAGGGTTAGTTGGCCATGTTTAGTTTAATGGTAAATATAAGCAGGTGTCATATATGCATACGTAACGTCATATGTTTATACACACAAATGCCTCAGAAATAATTAATTTAGCTTAAAATATCATGTTGGCCTACCAACTAGGGATAGATTTCACAATACTAAATTGTAAAACTCAAATTATCAGCTGTAGGTTGGCACCTGATTAGGTAAAGGCTAGAGCCCCCATTCAAAATCATGACTAAGAAGTCATCGGTAATGCTATGGGCCATTGGTATAAGTCACCTATAAAATGCATGCTCTAGGGAACTGGCAATCCTTTAGTGTTTTTAGGCTCAATTTGGAAATGGTCTCCCAGTTCCAGGCATATGGCGGTAATGAGAATCTCCTGGTTTATAAATACTAAGTATGAACTGAAAACAGAAATTGGAACATAAGAACCTCGAATCAAACTAGAGATAGGACAGGTAAAGATAAAATTCAAAAGGCATTAACTGAACAGCTTAGGTGTTTGTTAGTCACGGTGCAAAAGGACTGAGAAGAGAAAGACTGGGCAATGTATGTGTGTGTGTGTATGTGTGTGTATATATATATATATATATATATATATATATATATATATATATATATATATATATATAATATATTAAGGGAGTGCATGTAAAATTGGTAAAGGACTAGGTATGATCCCAATATCGAATAAATAAAAAGCACTGAATGACTGGAGAGTAGTGAGCAGTAGATACTGTCAGTGAGATTTAAATCAAGATAGTGCAATATAGATATTATGATGTACTATGCACCAAAGTGTGAATTCTCCAAACAAATACAAGATTAACATTACTCAGGACTATAGAACAGTACAGATGAAATACTAGAAAGAGATATGAGATTATTTTTGTACGTAAAATTGAATGTTCAAATTGGTAGGGACAATGAAAATGTGAAGTATTAGTATACTTACAGTATTCGGTCTCATTTAGACCGTGTAGACATCAACCTACTCCTAGTACATTATGACAATGGCAGTTAGCTTAATATTGCAATAGATATTGCTTACATTGAGAAATTTCTATTAAATGAGTAGTAAATATTCACTTCGTTGTACTACAACCTCAAGGAGTCACACTTGGTCATCTCATAAAATATCACCAATAATGTAGTGGTCATCGTAAATGCTATGGATTTTATGACATTATTTTTTCATGGTGAACTAATTTTCTTATATGTATTACCAATGAAAACTACAAAACAAGAAATTTGCCTGGCTTTTTAATATATGCCACTATCAAAAGTTAATATTTGGTGAAATATTACCACCTTATTTCATCTCATTTTTCAATTTTCATTCAATTTCTTCTTAGCACGGAAGCAATTTTAGTATTTATAGTGCTCCTATTTACCAGAAATTAAAAGAATGATGAATATAGAGTTTAATTAACGGAAACGCCTCCATTTCAACAGCTTGAATGGGACAGTAATTAACGTAAAAGCTCTCTCTTTGATACCCTCCATGGCCAAAAGCTATATTGATTTTTATTTCTGAATCAGGCTTTTTATGAAAGGCAGTCCTCGTTAATGATGGAAATTCACAGTAAATACTGGAGTTGTCACATGGTTGTGGTATTCGAGCACAAAACAGATGCGCATTTCATACATTTGGTGCGCTTTTTCAATACTTCCTTCACGTCATCTATCTAGCACTTCATAAGTCATCCTCTCTTTTCTCCTAACATTTACAAAAATTATACCTTTCACTAACCTATCGTCCTCCATTCTTAGTACAGAACCAGACCATCCAGAAAGCTACTCAACAGTATTAGTGAGCAAATAGAGTTTCTTTACCGCTGATTGACTTCAAATTAAACAAAACAGTAGTCGCTGTCTCATTCACTCTTTAACTACCGAAATTAGGATAAGATTTTAAAGTTAGATTTTGATGCAGACTCAAAAAAGGATGAAAATACGCCAATGGTCCTAATATCTGATTTTATAGCAGGGATATGGATAGGAATATACTTAGGATTTATAAGTACTGACCGGTAATTACTTAAATGTATAAAAAATAGAATGGTCAATACTTTCAATGTAAATAAAATAGGATTTAAAACTACTGTTCAAAAAGTATTCACGAGTCAGTATGTTTGTAATTTCAAAACATATTTAGATGAATCATAAAAACTAATGTGGTGAATATACTCTAATTACTACTTTTATTTATGTATATAAATATATTCTGATGTATTTACAATATTACAATTTGTAAGAATTGTAAATGTATATTTTCTTAAAAGAAAAAAAATTAGAATAACCCTACGTTATTAACTCCCAGGTCATCTACGTTTTGTTGTCATACAGAGTTCTGAACCCTAATCAGCAGTCTTTCGACATCCCATGCACAGAATTCTACCACTCGCCTCTATCTCTCGTGCACTATGGTTCTTCTAGGATTCACAGGGACTTCCTTAGAGAGAGGCTTACCATTCTAAAGATGCAGTCCAGCATTTGCTTCACCTGTTCTGTAACTTACCTTGTCTTTCATTCTACCATCCTCCGTTTACTCTCTCTCTCTCTCTCTCTCTCTCTCTCTCTCTCTCTCTCTCTCTCTCTCTCTCTCTCTCACACACACACACACACCAGTACCCTTTCTGCACATATTTCTGTCATTCATACTTGCATTCATTTCCCTGCTGATAGCTGCCATTTTTTCCTGTCTTTACTTCTTGCTAAAATTAAGATTTCATCTCTGCCCTACAAGCAGTTCAAAATCTTCAACGTTTCTCTCGCTTATTTCCTTTAGAGCACATGCTGTTGTGTGTGTGTATGTGTTTTTTTAGCTTCTTACGTTATTCCAGTCTCAGATAAAAGCCAATTAATGCACAAAAAAGAAATTAACTACAAATATAAAATACTGGATTTTTTATCATACTATATGATAATGTTAGTGGACACTAGACATTATTCCAACTCTTCAGCAACATTAAAGAAAACTGCCACGACGATAGTATTTGAAATTCAAATAAATATAGAGGAAAGGAATTACGAGACTCAAGGAAGTGTAAAAATATTAATAATATTGCTCAGCTCAGTGGGCGTGTGAGAATGGTTATCAAGGTAACAGGTGCATCCTCAAATTGCTGTTAAATGGCCCTGGTCACAATAGGTGGTGCTCCAGGTACCAAAGTCCTGTAGAGAATACATTCCCAGGCAACAATTTCACTTCGTCTCTTGGGATTTATCTATGACAGGGGAAAGAGAAATAGGATGGAACTTACCTTGTACACCAACATATTTCACACATAATATTGTCACGTTCATTGTATAAATTTTGTCTCGAATGTGACGAAGAAAACTTTAATTTCAAGACGATTTAGCAGATATACTGAATAATTTCATATCACATTACGGATTAGGTTCTAAAACTAAAAACAAGGTATTCACACAGCAGAAATGCTTTAGTTGTTTCAAATATAAAAGCGAACGGTTCTCTTATACGCCTTTCGTTTTACCTTTTCGTCCCGTTTTCATTTTGATTCCCTCCTTGTGAACCTGAGGTTATTTCTGGAAACAAACAATTTGCGTAGTTCTTCTCCCATAATTTTCTCCTGTCTTATTCTTCCGAGAGTGAGAGCATTTACATCCGAGTCTGGTCTTTCGTTTATAATATATAAAAATCACCAAATTTTTTAACTTTATATTTTTGAAAAGTTTCCCTTATGTAGCTGTGAATGTAAATTTCACTTTGCACTAATCTCTCCGTAATTTGCTGTATATAAATATAGGCATTAATTTAAAAAAATTTCAATGAAAACTCAAACTTGAGTTATCGATTTATACAGATAGGTGGATAGATAGAGATAGGAAAATGTCATGGAGAAGTCTTTAGTGTATGGACTATAGCCTACTTAAAGACTATGGTTATACCGAAGATTCATATCCTTCCTCAAATTTGAGATATAAAAAAAGATGTTTGCCGAGAGACTCCTCAAAGAATAATCCACATCGTTGCCTTACACGGGCAGTCGTGTATGGAAATTCTGAAATCTAATCAATGGTTTTACGGTAATTTTGTTTACTGAACAAAAGAAATCAGTAATTATAAAGCAGCCAGACGAAACATCCAGTCAGGAATACGATGTGAAAAGAGCTGAATTAACCCTTCCAAGTTTCTATGGTCAGAACATTTGTTCAACAATAATCTGTAGTTACAATTCTCGAATTGACATTTGTTTAATCAGAGCTGAGGATGTTAAGTACGTTACTCGGAACCAATTTTAGAAGTTAATTACATTACTCGGTACTAATCTAATGTTAATTACATTAAAAATTCATTTAGTGAGATTTTACTTTTGCATCTGCTTTTCTTACGAATACTATTGGTAATGGCTGAAAAGCTGCATTTAATACGTATGACATTACCAAAATCAGCAGAAAAGGTATTGGAATTTAAAATTACGTAAATGAGATTGCCTTGCATTTACTTGAAAACACTAATAACGAAATTAGGAGCGTCGGTTAAAGAGTAGATATGGTAAGAAAGGGAATGAAAATATTTAAGTTTCCGTTTCTCTGACGTAAACTACCTTTAATTGTTCTGGAAACCAGATTTTTTTTTTTACAGATGTATGTTGTAGGTAATTAACTTTACTAACAGATATTCCATACTCTCTCTCTCTCTCTCTCTCTCTCTCTCTCTCTCTCTCTCTCTCTCTCTCTCTCTCTCTCTCTCAGTAAAATTTTATTGTAAAGACCATACAAATTTATTAACCCTTTGATTTCGGTTGTAACGTATACGACGCATTTAATAAACTGGCCCGGAACACTGTTGTGTCGTATACGAGCACCGGTAATTTCCTTTTATGTGAAGGACTGATGATTGAAATACTGGCCTCTTTTTCTTGATATGGTAACAGTCTGTCAGTTGCCATACAGTGAATTCATATAAATTCACGTGTTTCCCTAAAATTCATTAGTCTTCATCAAGATGTCACAGGAGGAGGGTCAAGGGTACGACATCCTCGAGTTGACCGCCGGCAGATCGAGAGAAGAGCTCTCGACGAGGATAACTATTTTATAGACCTTCTCGACTCATTTTCTGGATATGAAAATGAATCGGATTTAGAAGGAAATGAAATGGATAATTAGGGTCCTGGTACAAGAGACAGTGATGAAATATCAACCGACAGTGAAAATGACGAAAATCTGCCACCTACAAATGAAAGCCAAGGTGTCAAAAGAAGGCGGAGACAGCGAAGTGACCCAGGTGATGAGTGGGAGTGGGCTGCCAGCAATTTCCAGCCCAGAGATTTCATATTTGACAGCAGTGGCAGTGGCATTACGTCGAAATGTAATGTGAATGAAAATTCAAAGGAAGTAGACTATTTTTGAATTTTTCGACAACGAATTTATGGGGCTGATTGCTGAAGAGACAAACCGTTATCAGAGATTCCTTGTTGATACGCTAGGAGATGCAGTGCCAAAGTATTTTGCGAAAATTTGCTCAGGTTACTGTGGAGGAAATGATACGGTTCCTTTGTGTGATTATGATCATGTCGCATATAAGTAAACATCGCATCGTAGATTACTGGACTACGCTTGAGACATTCGAGACAAAAAGGAGTGAGAAGGCTGATGGCAAGGGACAGATTTCTTCAAATTCTACGGGTTCTACATTTCGTTGATAATTCACAGGAAACAAGCCCAGATAATAAACTAAAAAAATTAAACCCATGCTCGACAGTGTGCGTAGAAAATTCCGGGAAAAATTTCAACCTTTCCAGGATTTATGCATAGATGAAAGTTTAATGTTATGGAAGGGAAGGCTAAGTTTCAAGCAGTACATTCCAGATAAAAGAAGTCGATTTGGAGTGAAAATATTTGAACTTTGTGATGCCAAAACGGATTATATTGTCGATTTTATAATCTATACTGGAAAAGATACAGAGATATTGGTAGATGAGGATCTAGGGGTATCTGGTTCTGTGGTAAAAACATTTATGGCCTCGCATCTCGGAAAACATCACATCCTGTATTTCGATAATTGGTATTGCAGCCCAAAACTGCTCAAGTATTTGGGCGACAACGAAACAGGAGCATGTGGAACAGTCGGAAAAATAGGAAATTTATGCCTAAATTTCCTGATGTGAACAAATCTGAGATTTCGTCTCAAAACTGCAATGGAATATTAGGTTTAAAATGGCAGGATAACAGGACAGTGTATATGTTATCTTCAGTACATGAAAATATAATGGTAGACTGTGAAAAAGGTGTCGACTAGGGAATTTGTGCAAAAACCTGCATGCGTTGTTGACTATAATAAGAAAATGCGGATTGTGGACAAGAACGACATGCTTATTAGTTCTGTGAAGTGTATCCGTAAAACCACGAGATGGTACATAAAACTATTTTTCCGTCTGCTTGATATGATACTAGTAAACTGTCATCACTTGCATGGATTTGTTACTGGCAAGAAAGGGTCATATTTACAGTTTTCTAAGTCAGTCGTTCTGCAGTTGATTGAAAGGTACCCTCCAGCACCTAACAAGATAATTACCCGCACCGTAATAACGCAGCCAAGGCGGCTAACAGAAAGACACTTTCCTGATCCAGTTCCCTCAACAGAAAAACAACTGCGACCTAGACTAAGATGTCGTGTGTGCTCGCATACATCCTGTAGGCCCAAGAAAGGCCAGCAGACATATTTCATGTGTAAAGACTGCAATGTAGGACTATGTGTCGCTCCTTGTTTCAGAGAATACCACACACTTCTGAATTACTAGAATTCTGTCGTAAAAGTTTTGTCAAGATTATTATGTTCAGCTTATTAAATATTCAGATTCATAACCATTTGTTATTCACATTGTTTGATTTCATTCAACTTATGTCATAAAAGCTTCTTCCAATCATATTGAGTCTTATGTGTTTATACATTTTCTGATTTTGTTTTTTTATCTACAGCAAAAAGATTTTTGTAAAAATAAATGTTGAAATTCATCCGTATTATAATTTTCTTCATCAAATTATGGCTTTAGTCTTTAGTGAGAGAGAGAGAGAGAGAGAGAGAGAGAGAGAGAGAGAGAGAGAGAGAGAGAGAGAGAGAGAGAGAGAGAGAGTAAATTACTATTTTGCGTTTAATGTTCCTTTTCTGTCCTTTGAAGACTGGATATCATAAAATATAAAATGAGTCGGATGTAATGTAAATCTGATAATCATGGTATTGATGATTTATGATATATGAGAATAATAATAACAATATAATAACCGTTACCATGAGATTAATGAATATAGACAATGTTGTTGTTATTATTATTATTATTATTATTATTATTATTATTATTATTATTATTATTATTATTATTATTATTATTCAGAAGGTGAACCCTATCCATATGAAACAAGCCCACAGGGGTAACTAACTTGAAATTCAAGCATCCTAAGAAAATGGTGTTCATTCGAGTGAAATAACAGAAGGTAGTAGGAAATACAGAAAGAGGAGATCAGTTATTAGAAAACAGATGTACTAACAATAAATAAATAAAAATGTAAACAAAGTATTAAATACAAGATGTATTGCATAAGGGTATAATGCATTACATTCACTTGAACTTTGAAGTTCCGTTTGCAACACATCCTCAGTAAAGAGGCTGTTCCACAGTCGTAAGGCGTGAGGAATAAAGGTCCCCTGGAACTGAAAAGTTCGAAGGCGAGGTACATTTACTGCACATTGATGCTGCTGTTCAGCGAATCTGGTTGCTCTCTCTCAGCAGCAACAGGGGATCAGGGATCAACTGAGAATGTGAAAGATATGTCAAAATACAACTTATGAAAAAGTGACAAACAAGAGACCATCCGTCTATAGTCCAAGGCATAGCTGCCAAAGAAACCTTCCACCTCGAACCACTCTAAAAGATATAAATCTCTGGCAGAAGCAGACATCTCCTGGAGAACAGTATCCTAGTAAAGGAAGGACAAATTACCTAAAAATGTTGCACTGATTTAATCACTCATATAAGTATATGAGGACTTAAGAACAATACCCAACTTTCAT
>NC_089783.1:41446624-41466624 GCF_040412425.1 Macrobrachium rosenbergii | reverse complement strand
TGCCCTCAAGAGACTGGCCAGACTTGGAGGACTTTGGGTCTCATCCTTGAAGTTCTTGGGCCCTCTCCAGGCCTGCTTCCCCAGCCTGGCAGGATACCTGCCTTCCTCCGAGGAAGCAGCCTCTGGGTCAGACCCTTCCCTTCAAGGCTGCCCTTAAGAGACTGGCCATCCTTGGAGGACTTTGGGCCTCATCCTTGAAGTTCTTGGGCCCTCTCCAGGCCTGCTTCCCCAGCCTGGCAGGATACCTGCCTTCCTCCGAGGAAGCAGCCTCTGGTCGGACCCATCCCTTCAAGGCTGCCCACCCATCCCTTCAAGGCTGCCCTCAAGAGACTGGCCAGCCTTGGAGGACTTTGGGTCTCATCCTTGAAGTTCTTGGTCCCTCTCCAGGCCCGCTTCCCCAGCCTGGCAGGATACCTGCCTTCCTCCGAGGAAGCAACCTCTGGGTCAGACCCTTCCCTTCAAGGCTATCCTTAAGAGACTGGCCAGCCTAGGAGGACTTTGGGCCTCATCCTTGAAGTTCTTGGACCCTCTCCAGGCCTGCTTCCCCAGCCTGACAGGATACCTGCCTTCCTCCGAGGAAGCAGCCTCTGGGTCAGACCCTTCCCTTCAAGGCTGCCCTCAAGAGACTGGCCATCCTTGAGGACTTTGGGTCTCATCCTTGAAGTTCTTGGGCCTCTCCAGGCCCGCTTCCCCAGCCTGGCAGGATACCTGCCTTCCTCCAAGGAAGCAGCCTCTGGGTCAGACCCTTCCCTTCAAGGCTGCCCTTAAGAGACTGGCCATCCTTGGAGGACTTTGGTCCTCATCCTTAAGTTCTTGGGCCCTCTCCAGGCCTGCTTCCCCAGCCTGGCAGGATACCTGCCTTCCTCCGAGGAAGCAGCCTCTGGGTCGGACCCTTCCTTCAAGGCTGCCCTCAAGAGACTGGCCATCCTTGGAGGACTTTGGGTCTCATCCTTGAAGTTCTTGGGCCCTCTCCAGGCCCGCTTCCCCAGCCTGGCAGGATACCTGCCTTCCTCCGAGGAAGCAGCCTCTGGGTCAGACCCTTCCTTCAAGGCTGCCCTTAAGAGACTGGCCATCCTTGGAGGACTTTGGGCCTCATCCTTGAAGTTCTTGGGCCCTCTCCAGGCCTGCTTCCCCAGCCTGGCAGGATACCTGCCTTCTTCCGAGGAAGCAGCCTCTGGGTCGGACCCTTCCTTCAAGGCTGCCCTCAAGAGACTGGCCATCCTTGAGGACTTTGGGCCTCATCCTGAAGTTCTTGGGCCTCTCCAGGCCTGCTTCCCCAGCCTGGCAGGATACCTGCCTTCCTCCGAGGAAGCAGCCTCTGGTCAGACCCTTCCCTTCAAGGCTGCCCTCAAGAGACTGGCCAGCCTAGGAGGACTTTGGGCCTCATCCTTGAAGTTCTTGGGCCCTCTCCAGGCCTGCTTCCCCAGCCTGACAGGATACCTGCCTTCCTCCGAGGAAGCAGCCTCTGGTCGGACCCTTCCCTTCAAGGCTGCCCTCAAAAGACTGGCAAGCCTTGTAGGCTTTTGGGGCCAATCCTTAAAGGGCTTGGGCCCTTTCCATGGGAAGGGTCAGACCCATAGGCTGCTTCCTTGGAGGAAGGAAGCGGCCTCTGGGTCGGACCCTTCCCCTCACCAATACTCTTTGCTTTCTCTTACCCTACTTTTCAAAACTGACACTTTCTGTCTCCGGAAGGCTTCCAGACGATTTGAAGCATCTCGGAGATTGTTCTTGGACACTTTGAAGCTCGGCGCATGCGCGAATGGCATTTCTCTCGTCCTTCCAGGAGCCGGAGGACTGAAGGATTCCAAAATGTCTTCAAGGAAAATCTCGAAGGTTTTAGATCATTTCAACATCGCGATAACCATTACTTGGAGTTCTTTTTCTGGCACATAAACAGCTTCTTTGCTTTAAGGAGTCGTCTTCTATAAACTTATGAGATTCCCTCTTACTGACGATATTGATCATCCCTTCGATTCTTCCTTGCTTCTCCGAAAAGTAATTCTGTGAATCCAAAATCTTTGAAGTAGTTTCTAACACCTCAGGTTATCTACTTTATTCTTCGTCAGCATTCTTCAGTATACCTCCACGCCGATGTCGTCTCTTTTTGTTCCTTCTCTTTCTTATTTCGAGCGAAGAACTGCTCCAAGCGGTAATTTTGGGCATCCAAAATCCCCTCTCAATCAGCTTAGAAAACACCTCAAGTTCTCTACCTTTTATTTCGTATAAATTCTTCAGTTCCTCCGTTCCACTGTCTTCCTCTCTTCTTGATTATTTCCTTCCTTATTTCGAATGAAGAGCTTGCGTCCGTGAGTGACAATACGACTGTAGAGGTGCCGAATAATCGCAGAAGGCGGGAACCTCGACTTCATACTGCTCCGCGAAGTAGTCCATATTTTCAGCAGTAAACAATTACAGACTGAAGCTATCTGCCATTCTCGTGATGTACTTTTCCTCTTGAAAATCTCTTTTAGTCGATCTGCTTCGTCATCCAGTTCATTTTAACCATAAACTTCGCCTTCTTTGCTCACATGCTGTCTCTGAAGGCTTCAAGACGTCTTCCTGGAGGATCCCTGAGATGGCCACTGTAGTCCTTGGTGTCAGTGCACCTATTGAGTGATGGCGCTATACGCATGAGCGGAAGAATTCTAAAACGACTGCAGGAAAAACACGAAGATATTACGGCGCCAGGCGACAATGATTCTTTCTTGCAGCAGAAGGTATGAAATTTTCTTGAAAGCTTTATTGCCACGAAAACATCAATATTTAAAAAAGAAAGAAATTAAAAATTTAGTGAAAAATCATCATCGTATCCTTTTCTCTCGTCGCCGGGAGAAAATATATATATATATATATATATATATATATATATATATATATATATATATATATATATATATATATATATATATATATATATATATATATATATATATATATATATATATATATATATATATATATATATATATATATATATATATATTATATATATATATATATATATATATATATATATATATATATATATATATATATATATATATATATATATATATATATATATATATATATATATATATATATATATATATATATATATATATATATATATATATATATATATATATATATATATATATATATATATATATATATATATATATATATATTATATATATATATATATATATATATATATATATATATATATATATATATATATATGTATATATATATATGTATATATACATACACATACATATATATAAATATATACAGTATATATGTATATATATATATATATATATATATATATATATATATATATATATATATATGTATATATATATGTATATCTACATATATATTTATATATCTATATATATGTATATATATATACAGATAGATAGATAGATAGATAGATATCTCCTCCCGACGACGAGGGAAAGGATACGATGATGATGATTTTTCGCTACATTTACATTTATTTCTTTAAAAAAATGCTATTTTCGTGGCAATAAAGCTTTCTAGAAAATTTCACCCTGGGAGGACAAGATCAACTTGGAAATTATTATTATAGATATATATGTATATATATATACATATATTTTATATATATATATATATATATATATATATATATATATTTATATATATATATATATATATATGTGTGTGTGTGTGTGTGTGTGTGTGTGTGTGTGTATACACTGGTTTGTGCGTCTGTGTGCGTTAATTTTTTTCCCAATAGTTAAAAATAAGGTGGTCTCAAGAATTTCTGTTTCCTGAAATGGTCATCACTAGCGCCCAGTAATCCAGTCAGCTTCAAGAGAAAAGTGACCTTTTTGTTTTAACAAGGCTTCTCCATTGCCATTGATCACCTTATTAAGGGGGAGAGAGAGAGAGAGAGAGAGATGGCTGCCTCCAGCAAGGAATGATTAAGTTTTTTCGCATAGCAGAGTAAGTTATAAATATATAGTTTTTTTATGGTACCAGCATCAAATTATAATAGTAGATTTTTTGAAGGATACAGAGTAGTTTAAATCGCTTGTCTTATTTAAAGAAAAATTCTTCTTCGGAAAAGAAATAAGTTTTAGAGTCTTCAAGAACACTATTAAAGACGCACGGAAAACTTTTCCAATATTCCTGGAAAACCTGTCTACCATATACTTTGGAGGCTTGTATTTCAAGTCAATGGTCCCTGTATGCTTGTCCCGTATGAATTGGATTCATATTCTAAAAAAAAAAAAAAAAAATAGTAATAAAAAAAATACTCATAGTAGCATGAGTCTTAAAATGAAGTAGCAAATCCACAGTTGTATATTTATCTTTAAATATATGTACATATACATAACTGTGGAATTGCTTCTCCAATAATAATAATAATAATAATAATAATAATAATAATAATAATAATAATAATAATAATAATAATAATAATAATAATAATAATAATAATACTGAGATAATATTAAGCAAACTTTTTACTGATGAAGATGCAATTTTTAATAATTTTAGTAGGACATTTTTTAAACAACTTTTAGAGCTGGCTGTGCTGGACACGACCTTTGCCTTCAGTTTGTATAAACAAACTGAAGGGATGGCCATGGGATCACCACTTGGTCCAATTTTTGCTAACATCTTCATGTGCTCCCTGGAGGAGCGCATAATAGAAGAATGTCCCATTAGGTTCCGCCCTCTATTTTATCGAAGATATGTTGACGACACGTTCTCCTATTTCGTCATGAATGTCATGCAGAGTCCTTTCTGGAGTTCGTCATCCGACAACATCCAAACATAAGGTTCGCTATGGAGAAGGAGGTAAATAACAAACTCCCCTTCCTGATCTTATTATTTCCAGAGGTGACTCAGGTTTTTACACAGGTGTGTATAGAAAAATACATTTACTGGTTTGGGAATTAATTTTTATAGTTCGTGTTTCTTTCATTTGAAACTGAACTCTATTTTAACCTCCTCCATAGGGCTTACACCCACTCGTCAAACTGGAAGAGTTTCCACGATGAGATATCCTTTTAGTGAAATATTTCAATAATAATTGTTTTCCATCACGACTTTTTTCAGATCCCTAAATAAACTGCTACTACAGAAAATGACTCCGGCAACACCTGAATCGACTGTGCCGAAACTAAAGATGTATGCAAGTTTCCCTTTCGTGCATGATGATACTTTTAGGAGAAAATGCACAGCCATTATGCAAAAGAGTTTTCCAGCTTTAAACCTGAAAATCATCCCTGAAAAATCCCTTTACAATAGGGTCTCTGTTCAGAGTCAAAGACCGGCTCAGTCCTCTGTTTTCGTCCAGCGTTGTTTACAAGTACACTTGCCCGGGATGTGATCACGGGATATACATATGTGGGATGCACGAGGAGGCTGTTGAAGGTCCGCATAGATTCTCACAGGGCATAAGTCATAGAACAGGTAGCAGGTTATCTAATCCTGAGCAATCAAATATACGAAATCATTCAAAATTATGTAAAACTTATATTGACAGCAAGGATTTTTCCATCCTAGGCCGAGTGCAGAACAACAACGACTTAACCATCCTAGAATCCATAATTATCAGGAAGACTGTGCCGTCGTTAAATACTCAATCGTCCTCAGTGAAATTGTTTATAGCCTAGTTTGGGCAACTGGTTTTCCTCACTCTGTTTGTACTTATTTATGTTAGTCTTGTTCTTTCTTTCATATAGGTAGGTTGTTTTAAGATTTTAGTGAACTCCTTTTACTCATTATTGACTTGTCTTGGAATGAGGTGTTTTGTTTTAAATATTTTTACTACATAAAGAGCTGTTGCCATTGCATTAATTTGTTATTGATGTTCGCAAATTATATTATATTTTATAGCCTTGAAAATGCGACTTGGAATTCGTCATGAAACGTCGGCATTGAAAAATAAACTGTAGATGATGAGGATGCCTTTCCCTACTGCTTCCTTCATGATGTATATATATATATATATATATATATATATATATATATATATATATATATATATATATATATATATATATATATAAAAGGACCTCATTCAAACTGCATGGTATCTATAGATACCATCCAGTTTGAATGAGGTCCTTTTAGTAATTTAGTTAATGCACAGAACAATTGTGTATGTGATAAAGTTAATATATACGTATGTATACATATATGTGTGTGTTAGTGTGTGTATTAACAGATAGTTAGACACAGAGATAGATGCATAGATAGAAAGATATATATATATATATATATATATATATATATATATATATATATATATATATATATATATATATACATATATATATATATATATATATATATATATATATATATATATATATATATATATATATATATATATATATATATATATACATATATATATATATATATATATATATATATATATATATATATATATATATATATATATATATACATATATACATATATGCATATATATAGTAGGGAGTACGGATAGGAAGAACAGTCAGCTCATCATTGATATATTAATTAATAGGTGCGCTTCGGGATCACCCATATCCCATCTTTTCTGGCTAAAAAGATACAAAACACTAATTAAAACTGACAACAGAGCTTACAAAATTAAAATGCTTTAAAGATTGAAAATGACAATGACAAAACAAGAAATAGATTACCTTCAGTAGTAAAGTCCAGAGGATGAAAACTGAATAAGAGTAAACAAGGTTAGCAAGTAAACAAGAAAGGCGGGGGGGGGTTACTATAGTACGACCGTTTTAGGAAGAGACTTTGCCCCTCTTAAACTGACCATTAACCTTCTGACTTCAAGCTCTCATTGTTTGCGCCTGTTATCAAGCACGTGTACTATAATAGAAAGTTCTGAATGAAGTTTTGTTGTCCCACTTAAATTTTAGATAAAAAAAAAAATTCAATATATGAAAATGATAGATGCAAGAAATTTGGAAACCTAGATGTGCTTTCATTTTCAGTTTTGTTTATTTGGATGCTGTACTGAGCAATGTTCTTGAGTTACGTCATCTACTATAGTTTTTATTACTGTTCCTTTGCTGTTATCGAAGTCATATAATTGTGATATAGTTTGAGCTTTTGAATTGTTTTCTTTCGTGTATGCCTGATCAGTCTTTGTTTTCCTTGCTGTATCAAGGTTGAATTTTCACTGTGCAGTTATAAAATAGCTCATAATAAATATTCTTTAAATATTGTTACACCCATATATATATATATATATATATATATATATATATATATATATATATATATATATATATAGGGTGTAACAATATTTAAAGAATGTTTATTATGAGCTATTTTATAGCTGTACAGTGAAAATTCAACCTTGATACAGCAAGGAGGTAAAGACGGATTACGGCATGCATGAAAGAAAGCAATTCAAAAAAAACTATATCAAAATATATATATATATATATATATATATATATATATATATATATATATATATATATATATATATATATATATATATATATATATATATATATATATATATATATTATATATATTACACATTTATACAGTATTAGATTTACCTGTGCTTTTAAAGCACTGTCATATGATACTCATCACTGCTGTGGCATTTCTGTTATATGTAGATTTTTAAAGATATTTCTGCCACTTTCTGTCGAAAAACAGATCTATATTTCAATTTATTTCAATTTCAGTGTTCAACAGGATATCACACAACAAGGGAAAGCAATAAATTTATTTACAATCGAAGTATGAGGAGACATTACTTATGAAGAATCCTCGTCAGAGGATGCTACATCGATAACAAAAGAATCTATATATTTATCAATGCAAACATCTCTTGAAGCGTCATCTCTTTTTATATCTTCGGCATGTCTCACATCATTAGCCCAGTTGTCAGAAGATATGGATTCAATTGCTTCTTTGACCAAAGGAAGCAGGTCTGATTTTTTAAAATGATTCTTCTTTGCCACGTATGATTTCACCTGCGCCCATATCAGTTCTGTTGCATTATACTGGCAGTGATATGTAGGCAGCCTAACCACTATGTCCATGATCTCTTGCCAGTCTGTCAATCACGTAATCATTTTCTTTACATGAATGTCTTTGCAACTTTACTAATTTTTTATTAGCCAGTCTTTAACTTCATCCTTTTGGCAGACATTGTCGGAGGTTTATTAATTCGAACTGAATGATAAGAAGCGTTATCCAACACTATGATGGCAGATGGCCCTATATTGGGAAGAAGCTGGGTTTTAAACCATTTTTCAAACACTGCAGAATTCATCTGAATTTCTAGATTGCGTATCCCTTGTCAGCTGGGTGCTTGATCATTGATAAAAATATTACCCAGAAATGTGGTTAATATTGCAACCAATATTGTGATTGTGTCTACTTACTCTCCAATGTTATTGATGTACAATTAGAAGGAATAAATCATAGGTAAAAATTTTTATTCTGTCACGCCTCTCTCTCTCTCTCTCTCTCTCTCTCTCTCTCTCTCTCTCTCTCTCTCTCTCTCTCTCTCTCATTTTTTTTTTTGCCCAGCTAGTGGAATAGTAAGCGGAACCATAAAAATGATGAACATTCTTTATGATTAGTTTTCTGACGAATATACAAATAATTTTTAACTATAATACACAACTGTGATGTAGCTGTCCTTTACGGATTCAAACAGAATTAGAGAAAATGACAAAAAAAAAAAAAAAAAAGACTGTCATCCTCAATCAGTGCAGTGCTTATACCTCTGGCAACACTAAACCCCGATATATAGTACTTATCCTATGTTTATTTATTTGTGTTGTTACATTAATTGCATAATATCTATATCACGGATCGCTACTATCACAATATTATCATATAAATAAAACAGGTTAATTTGCAGCAAAACAACAAATACAAACGCTATTACAATGATTGTTTACGATTTCGTGCGTCTGGTAGCATGCTACGGGTGACTACCGCCTGAAAACCCTCCGGATTGTGGTAAGTGTGAGGTCTCATCTCGGCCGTAATCAAAGGGTTAAAGATACGAAGTAGAGCATATCATGGGAAAATAAATCTTCTTGAAAAAATAGTAAGATTATGTAAACACAGCCATTACGATACTTATCAGCAATAGACTCCAATTATTAGAGTGGGACGAAAACTCCATTCGCGAAGCATATATATATTCATCCTCAGAAAATGTCCTTCATTTCTTCCTCAACTTGAGTGGACATCCACAGGAACCTCCACTTCCCATCCATTTGGATGAGATCTTTGAGCTCAACGAAGCCGTCTCCTTGTTTTCGAGTTGGTATGGCTACATAGGAATAATGATATCAAGGAAAATGCAGAAGAAAGCACAGATCTTGGATATGAATACATACAGGGTCTGTAAAATAGTGTCTGTTACATTAGATTGGAATTATGCTTTTGGCTCCCTACGCCAGTCTCCTAATTCCACAGATTTAATTGTTACTTTACCTCATTTCATGTTCGATTTTTTCTTCAAAGCTGAGTTTCCATAAGTATATGTGATTATAGTTTTCTTTCATTTATTGTTTTCTCATATATTATACTTCAGTGCATTATTAGATTACAATCAGGTGGGAAAGGGAAAAAAGGTAATCTATTCTACCATTATATATGTGTATATATGTATATATATATATATATATATATATATATATATATATATATATATATATATATATATATATATGTTATATATATGTATGTATGTATGTATGCATGTTGTATATAATTCACACACACACACACACACACACACACACACATATACACATATATATATATATATATATATATATATATATATATATATATATATATATATATATATATATATATATATATATATATGCTTTGCCTTTAAGAATTGTTTTTATAAAGGAAAAACCTATTTTTTTCTGCTAAAAATCCGGCCTTTAAAGAGAGACAACCATATTGCACAAGCATAATAAAGAGATCTCTAAGAGCTTTACTAGTGATACAGAGGCTTGTAGAGAGAGAGAGAGAGAGAGAGAGAGAGAGAGAGAGAGAGAGAGAGAGAAAGCTCATGTTAACAAACCGTAGCAGTATCTTCTATAAAACATAACTGGAAGTATTGTGGAACGTTAATTTTAATCTTTTCATGAACAAATTTAAGGTAGGAGGTCACAATGAAATTGATTAATCCTCGGTGTACTGCCACGTCGATTTTCCTTAAACTCCATCTTATACACAGACTGTAGTCATCAATTCCTTATTACTCAGTATTTTTTTTTTTATTTTGTCAGGTTTTTTTATGGTCTTAAAGAGCTACGTCTCAACTTCATTAACAGAGGCGTCCTGTTTGCATTGAATTTGTGAGACGGGCTCTCCTTCAATGTCACCCAGCAGGTAATTCTGACCACCACAGAAAATGGAACAGGTTACTGCTCATTAAAATGAGCACCTGGATTTTCTTCGAGGGGAAACCAGGCAGCAAAGAGAGATTAGTTTGTCTTCGGCTCTAATTAACGGATTAGTTTGTGAAGCCTTCATGGAACGCTTTATAATTTGTTGAACCCAACGCATTGATTTTCAAATTCTTAAGGAAAACGAAGAAGCAGTCCTTCCAATCCAGTAAAACTTAATGATTCCACTCCACATCTAATTAAGGACGTGAAAGGCCTTTCAAACTTAAGGTTATATATATATGCTTTTTTCCGAGAATAGTCAATAACATAAATGAATAAATTTTATATATATTATGTATAAATTATATATATATATATATATATATATATATATATATATATATATATATATATATATATATATATTATATATGTATATATATACATACATATATATACATGTATATTTATTTATTTATTCATTTATTATTGCAAGATTTTCGCTTCTGGCAAGCTTAAGTTTAATGATACACAGATTAACGAGAAGTCTGACATTATCCCTATGGTTTTGTTTACACAGTCGTTTCTGCCATTCCATTCCCATCTTCAGTGCTACATAAAAAGAGGAAAATAAAATTAATAAATTGTAGCCTACTGTCTATAAACTCTTAAATTGTGTGAATAAATACCTTATTAACATGTTAGCTATGAAGGCATGTTTTTAGATTGTACAACTTCCTGATTTTATATTTGCTTTGTTACGTACCATTGAAGATGAAAATGGATACCTGAAACTGTAGAAATGAACTGCAGAGATGGTTGCTAATCTTCTTGCTGTCCTGCTCATTGTCAAAATTTATTATTGTTGGTTGGTATAAGGCATGAGACATATTTATAATTTATTATAAAAAAACTTAGTGAGTGATAAAAGGAAGGAAATTAAGTGTGATAAATTGACAATTGGAATAGAAAAAATTTCCCATTGCAGTAGTCACGATCATCAGTTTCCTACTAAATTTGTGTTTTAGTTCGTATAAACATGTTGAATTCCGTTTTTGCAGTGTAATCGCTAGGCGATGTTGTGTAGAGCTCTTTCCGTCGCGTAATTTGCTATGGCGTTAGGTTTTAGTTACTGTTTCTCTTATAATAACAGATTTTTAATGTTTTTAATTGCATAGATCATCATGAATGCAGGGCTTGTAGTGATAAGCGTATACAAAAAGTGTGGGGGATTAGATTAGGTAAGAGCCACATGCGGTTATTACGATTATTATGCACACAAATATATGTGTATACGAGTATATAGCATACATATGTATGCGTTTATATAAATATATATGTATATATATATATATATATATATATATATATATATATATATATATATATATATGTATATATGTATACACACACATACAGTATATTTATTAAGCTGTATACGGAATCATCAAGGTAAAAAGTGGTCATGGTTTCATAGAAAATACAATTAGTCTCTTTTGTTATAATTCGGATACGTGTAATATCCTTTTTCTATCCAAGCTTTTATCCATGTAGGTACTGTATGGTGGTTTTTTTCATGTAAATACTAATCTTAATATGCAAGTGAGCCATAGTCATTAGTAGTATCGCCTGATTATCTCCTAATAAAGGGAATACTTCGTTGAATTTATTTGTCAAATGATATACTGCTTCCATGTAAGAATAAATAGCCTTCTTGACCTAAGTATGTACATGATAACACAGAATTTCAAGCATGTTGAACCTAACTGCATTTGTCATTTTCAGACTAGATTATGTGCTGTTAGCCATCAGCTGTTGTTAGGTAATTACGAGATTTATTATAATCATGTAAGAGGGCGTTGGTAATTTGATATTAAGACAACTGTTTATGTTAGTTTTAAATTGTCTACTCTAAAGTCATGAGAATGAATGTATCACTAAGAGGCAGCATAGATTACTGAAAAAAGTGCCGAGGTATCATGTTATTAGCAGACAGGCAGACAGCTCTACGGATAAAAACAAAGATTAAACTTTAAATTATTCTGATTAAGAGAAAATGAGAAAAGCATATGCATTTATTTTATAAAATTCTTTGGAAAGAGAGACAGACAGACCGAACAAGCCCCCCTTTTTTTTATTTTGATGACTGAAGTAAGCAAAGTTGGCAGTAGGTCATAACATACGTTCCTTTAGTATTCTTGGGAAATCACTTGACTTGAGCCAGGGAGAGAGAGAGAGAGAGAGAGAGAGAGAGAGAGAGAGAGAGAGAGAGAGAGAGAGAGAGAGAGAGAGCACCCTGAAAGGTGTGATCATCTACCAGGCCAGTCTACCACCCAGAGGCCGATTTCTGCGGCTAACTACATTTCCAGCAAATTGTAGTACAAAAAGACATATGTTAATGTTAAATTCCGTCACTGCTGTTATGGATCACACACGTTGCATGCAAAAAAGTCCTGCTCAGTCTAACAGTGACAACGTTTCTAGCATTATTCACCAAAAGAAGTTCTGAATTTATTCTAGGCCTTGCTGCCTGCATCATCATTTATCAAAATGGAGTCACCTGAACTGTTGCAGGCAAAATAAATTACGCGTACATCAAGCAATTAAGTAGAGTAATCCTAATGAAAAAACTAACCAAAATTGATGAACTTTTAAACAAGTTTTATCTTCATTTAAAATTGTCCTAGTAATTAATTGTCCGCATCGTATACAGACGTACACACGTGAATCTGTGTATGTGTTTATATGTGTGTCTGTGAATGTGTTTAATTGTTTGCCAAAGAAAATAGAGTAATATGCAAATTTAAAAAGCAGCACAGAACGTAGAATTGTAATAACCGTAGTATCCTCTTCACTTCTCAACTTTTGAGATACGCTTGTCACTGCAAAGCCCAAGATGCGAATGAAAGTACACTACCAAATGACGAAATTCTGACGTCTGTGACCGTGGTCTGACGTTCCGAATGCTCGTTCGAAACCTGCTACGGACCTCAGAATTTCCTCATTTGGGACTTTCATTCGGAGCAGGACCCACTAACACAGGTCGGCCAGACAGAGAATTAATGATGAATCAAGCGTATCCGAAGAGTGAGAAGAAATGGAGACGTCAAGAGGGTATTGTAGTTATAACTATTACATACCTATCTGGTAAAGAAGTGACCAGCAGATTCTGTTTATGAATGTATACTTATATATTAAAACTTTTTTCTGTGGTTCCAGAGCAGAAATAAAGTCGGAGAATATAGTTGTAAAGACCCTATCACGTCATCCCAAACTGGAAATAAAATGAATTCTCAGCTGGTACTCACATGCCTGTCTGATCAGTTACATAAAGTTACTCCACAAACAGATTGAAAAATCTTTAAAAGGGAAGGATGAAGGCGGATTCGTTTGTATAATTTTATGAACGCAAATGGAAACGGTAATTTGTAGCATACATAATGCGTTTGCAGGAAACAGATGACTACTGATAGCATAGCCGCGCTTAATCCGTAAGGATCTCCAGTTATGGTTCACCTAGCTCGTACATATGTGAATGAATATGACATTCAAACTACGAGACAGACTTAATATTATAAAAGAAAGCATAATTGTAAGCATAAATTCAAAGAAACGTCAACTACTATGGAATGAAGTGAACGAAGAAATTTGTTTGGTATATTCACCGTTTGTATTATTTTTCTTTCTTAATGCAGCGTCTCTAGCTCTTTATACTTTTTTATGTCAAAATTACAACGCCACTGAAATATCCTGATAATACTTTGAAATAGAATTGTGACTGCATGTCAAAATCTCAAGCCACACCATTCTCAGTCAGTCTATCAGTAACTCAGATACCCATTTTTTATGACTATATATATATATATATATATATATATATATATATATATATACTTATATATATATATATATATATATATATATATATATATATATACTGTATATAATATATATATATATATATATATATATATATATATATATATATATATATATATATATATATATATATATATATATATATATATATATATATATATATATATATATATATATATATATAGTAAGTGAGATGAGATGATGCCAAATGGTAACGTCAAGATATTTTTTTTTAAGATTTAGTTTGAATAGGTACGGCAGAGACACAAACCCAACTTTTTTGCTTTCTGTTGAGCTTCAGATGTAGCTAATATCATGCTAGTGCAGTGTTATTTATCAGTGCCGCCAGTGCACCTCATGCGGTGCACTGTAGGCATTACTTAAGGTTCTTTGCACCGTGCCTTCGGTCCCTAACTGCAACCCATTTCGTTCCTTTTACTGTACCTCCTTTCATATTCTCTTTCTTCCATCTCACTTTCCACTCTCTCTCTTAACGATTGATTCTTAGTGCAACTGCGAGATTTTCCTCCAGTTACGCCTTTCAAACCTTTTAGTGTCAATTTCCGTTTCAGCGCTGAATGGCCTCATAGGTCCTAGTGCTTGGCCTTTGGCCTAAATTCTATATTCAGTTCAGTTCAGTAGTATTACAAACCACATGAGCTAAACGATCGACGAACTTGATAATCAAGGCCTTCAAATTCTGGTACAGTATAAAAGTTTTGCTTGAGTATCTGCCAGAAATTGTCTCGTGGAAAGGGGCTTGCTGTCTTAAAACTGTCCATGCCATTGATAAAGCAATCCTGCAAATTCGTCTGGATTCCTAAAATATTACCTTGGATTGTTATTCGGGACCATTCAATTTTTATATGGAAATAGTTTTCCAGTGTCTCAGAATTTGAATTAATAAGTGAAAAAGCTATTTACTAAAACTTCATAGAAACAAGGGAAAATCAGAAATATATTAAAACACTGAAAAATATATACCGTAACTGGAAATCTGGGAGATTTATTATTTATTTATTTATTTATTTATTCATGTATTTATTATTACTATTTTTTTTTTGTATTTATTATTCGATTGGGTGGTTTTTATAGTTTGGGGTTACTGGTTGAATCCTGCTTCCTTAGGAGTCCATCACTTTTCTCACCGTGTGCGCTGTTTCTAGTCGCCCACTCTTCTGCATGAGTCCTGGAGCTAGTTCGGCATCTAGTTTTTCCAGATTCCTTCTCAGGGATCTTGGGATCGTGCCTGGTGTTCCTGTGATTATGGGTACAATTTCCACTGGCATATTCCATATCCTTCTTATTTCGATTTTAAGGTCTTGATACTCCATTTTCTTTCTTTCATCTACTCTGGTGTCCCATGGTATTGCGACATCAGTTGTTGTTGTTGTTGTTGTTGTTGTTGTAGTCGCCCACGCTTACTCTTCTGACCATAATGGTAGTGTGGAGTCCAAGTTGGGGCAATCTACTAAGAGATGTGTAATTGTGTGGGGAGTGGCATATGTCTGTTTGGGTGTTGTCTATGCGGTGTTTGTAGGTGTTTAGTGATTGGTGATGACCACAGCGAAGTCGAGTCAGGTGTCTAGTTTTTCCAGATTCCTTTTGTTTTGTGTCAGAATTCAAGGAGTGTCTTGGGATCGCTATTTGCCTGTGTGTTGGAGGGTGTTCGAAGGTAATAGCATGGGCTGTTTGTGTTGTTTATGACCGATTAAGAATTGGGTCATGTCAGTGTTGCCTGATGGTGAGAATCTTGGTTTCGGCGTGTAAGTGTTCTATTGGTGTGGATTGTGGCAAGGATGATTCAGAGCAGTTGTGTGTTGGATCCAGGGTGCCAGGCTGGGCTCGTAGTTTATTTATTTGTGATGATTTTGTTGTCCAAATGTTGTCTTGATACATTTAGTCAATTTCTTGATGCTTTTGACATGTGGAGCAAATGACACTGAAGTGTTGTATTGACTCCTAGGATCGTGTGTGTGTGTGGAATTGTGGTGTTGTTCACGTTGCTGGTCTGTACTGATGTTCTTTGTTGTGACTAGTGGTAGTGTATTGGATTTTTGTTGGTGCTACCTGTAATCTGTTTGTGTGACATCAGTGAACGTTTTGTCTGATATTGATATGATTGTTAGATTTCTGCATATGAGGAGATGTATATTGTTAGGTGGTGTTTTGTCAATCAACTTAGGATCTTGTGGGACGCCATTCGGGAAGTTTCTGATTTTGGATCTCGCCATTGGCAAATGTCTGTCTGTTAAGTAATTGGCGAGCCAGCTAGTGTGGTGTTGTAAACTTTGTTGATTTTGATACCATTGTCCCAGATTAGGATCTGGAGTTAATGCCATCTTGTATTTTTGTTAAGGTTGGTGAGTAGCGTTGTTGTGGATGGTTTGGTCTGTCACATCCGTGAATGATACTTTC
Source organism: Macrobrachium rosenbergii (assembly GCF_040412425.1). Classification (NCBI taxonomy): domain Eukaryota; kingdom Metazoa; phylum Arthropoda; class Malacostraca; order Decapoda; family Palaemonidae; genus Macrobrachium; species Macrobrachium rosenbergii. Next base: position 41,449,951 of record NC_089783.1, on the reverse strand, counting down.
ATTGATTTTTGTCAATCAACGGTCTGTTCTATTGGCATGTATACCATCTGTTTTGATACCATTGTCCCAGAGGATCTTTGCCTGATCGTTTTCTGTCACTCCCTCAGGTTGGTGTTCGTACCACTTTTACTGCAAGCTAGGCAGGCTCCAGTGGGAGGGCTTTTGTTACTGAATCATGCCTCTTTTTGTACTGGTTCTATGCAAGCGCCGGACATTAGCTCGTTATGTGGTTTATGGTCTCATCTTTCATATTGCACTTCCTGTATATGGGTGAGATGTTATTTCCATCTATTGTTCTTTGAACATATCTGGTTCTTTTGGCCTGATCTTGTGCCGCTGTTAGCATTCCTTCTTGAGTTCTCCCCTCTGTAGCCATTACCATGTTTCATCGCTGGCCAGTTCTTTAGTCTGTCTCATTTACTGTCTGTGCATTGGTTTGTTGTGCAATTCCTCTGTCCTGTTTTTCATTCTCCTTTCTCTGTATGTTTGTGGGTCTTCGTCTACTTTCATCAGCCCTTCTTCCCACGCACTTCTTAGCCAGTCGCCTAAACTGGTTTTCATATATTGTCCCAGTGCTCTGCTCTCGATGTTGACGCAGTCTTCTATGCTTAGTAGTCCTCTCCCCCCTCTTCCTTTCGTGTTATGTATAGTCTGTATTTGCTCTTGGATGTGGTGCTTTGTGTATTGTCATATGTTTTCTAGTTTTCTGGTCTATGGAGCGGAGTTCAGCCTTCGCCCACTCCACTACTGCGCTGTATCTGATCACTGGTAGTGCCCATGTGTTTATGGCTTTCGTCATCTTTCCGGAGTTGAGTTTTGACTTGAGTATCGCCTCAAGTCTCTGCATATATTCTTTCCTGATCGTGTCCTTCATCTCTTGGTGTTTTATATCCTCTCCTTCTATTATTCCCAGGTATTTGTATCCTGACTCATCTATGTGTTTGATGCTATTCTCTTCTGGTAGCTTTATCCCTTCAGTCCTTGTTGCTTTGCCTTTTTATATGTTGACCAAGGCGCATTTTTTCTATTCCAAATTATTATTATTATTATTATTATTATTATTATTATTATTATTATTATTATTATTATTATTATTATTAAATGAAGGAGGGAGCAGTGCTACTATCAAAAAAAGGAACTAACTTTAGCACGCCTCCTGATGTGTCTTAAGTAGCAACACTTGGCGTCAGGCGTCAGGCAACTAGATTTCAAGTTCCGTCACTTGATAAAACCCCTCGAGTTGCAATATATGCTCTGAAAAATATTTTCTCGCCACCCATTAAAGCCTGATAAAAAAAAAACCCTGCCATTTGGCTCTGCAGGAGTAATATTATAGCGTTGAAATATTCTGACATTCAGAAATCTGGAATAAGGAGCACTGTCACCCAACATAAAAGTTACAGCAAAAAATTCTGGTTAGGGAAAAAGGCGAAGTAAAATGGAGCGGGGATCGTGTCCTCTTTAGACGCGGGTTCTTTTTCGTACTCTCCTTTTTTCTTTCCATTTTACTTTTCTTTTCCAGAATTAATCCTGGTGTCAGAAAAGAGTAAAAACCAGGACTTGACGGATGAGTTGGTATTTATCATTACAAAATACTACTTCAAAGAGGGATAAAGAATCGCAAATAGATAACAAACGTATATTTTAGATTTCGAATATTTTACAAACCAATACTTTATCGCAACTTTATGCAAAGCTTTTGGAAAGAAGATAAAGCTTTTCCCCCTTTCTTCCTTTTGTCTTGATATACCATTATTTTTCTTCTCACTGTCAATTTACTTTTTTTTTTTTTTTTACTGAATTCTCTGTTCGCGAGTATCATGTTCCCTGTTATTCGTTTTTCTTTTCGTTACAGTCCTTCCACTTTTCTTCGTAATTCTAGATAGATGTTTACTTCTCGTTGAATAAGATATATATATATATATATATATATATATATATATATATATATATATATATATATATATATATATATATATATGTGTGTGTGTGTGTGTGTGTGTGTGTGTGTGTGTGTGTGTGTGTGTGTGTGTGTGTGTAGTTCTTAAACAGTTCTCTTTAAAGGCAATTTGATTTTGACGAGAGAGATATCGACAGCTTTTCCGTTTTGTTATGGAGGTAATTACGTCACAATAAAACATCGTTCATAATAAGTTTATTGTAAGCCCTGTCTGTTTGCCTAATTTTTAAACTGAAGAAGTTTAGATTATAGAAAGATGACAGATATGCAAATAATGAGTATAATAAGTGACTAACTTAATTTTGATGAAGATCCAGGATTTCTGTTGGATGAAGAAACCACAATAAAATCTGAGACTGGGCATGCATAATTGTGTTGCAAACAGGGAAATAAGAAAAATATCAGGATAAAAAATTTGGTAAAAAGAAAAAAATTATAACATTTATCTAGCTGTTACTAACCATTTCACAAACACTAATTAAGTGCAGTGTTGTTTTACTCAAGGTTTGCCAGAGAGCCTCAGGCAATGGGGCATGTGTTCCCTATTCCCGTAGTACCAGTTGGCTTGAAATATTTAACGTAGCACAGCGCGGTACTTGTGAGGTTACCTACTTTTCAAGCCCAAATTATGTTTCCTCCATACTCCCTTGTGCCTTCGTGCTTGTCAGTTCTTCGGAACAATATTACCATGGATCAAATAAATTAAGTAATGATAAGCAAAACTTTTGCATATCTCCATTGGCAAGAAGAAATAATGTTTATTCATTTGTCATCTTCTTTTTTCTTAATGTATAACACACCCTCACAAATCTTGCTGCTGCCACGGCCGTAACAAATGTTACGTCTTCCGTTATACCGAAACAGCAGAAATGAATTATGATTTTCCTTTCCCTCGTACCATCTTCTCTCTCACGTTATTTATGATATCATCGCTGCAAGCAACATGATCGTTATTATAAGCACTGTGTTTAGTAGGAATGTCATTTTTCTTCAGAGACGGTGTTGTTTCTTCCCTTTTCTGCCTGTTCTCCTCTTCCTATCTAACTTTTATACCACATTCAGAAAACCGGATGATACCTAGTGAAAAATTTCGCTCTCGCCAACAATGCTTTTCTCGCCATTAGGTTCCTGGGACCATTTGTCACTGAATCCTCTGTGGGAACAGATCCACCTCTGTATCACTTTGTGTTAAGGATTGCTTATGTTCCTCCGAGACGTTAGTGTTATTGTTAGTCTTAGTCATCTATCAATGGCCTTGATGCAGCAGTACAATAGCATGTAATGTATTGCCGTTGATATTTGCAAAGCACATGCTTTGAAGAGAAATGAAACAGAAATAACGTTAACATCATCATTGCTTCCTTAAA
>NC_089783.1:41439124-41441624 GCF_040412425.1 Macrobrachium rosenbergii | reverse complement strand
CTGATCTTATAAAAAATGGGAATTGTACTGATCAGATATTTGTGGTATATAAAAACCTTTTTTCTGATGGCTTTTGTTGATTAATAGAAAGCATTTGACACCGTACAATGACTAATATTTTGGAAGGTTGTGCTTCACTGTGGCAATCTTGTTCAATATGCAAAACGACAAATTAAATGCATAGTAAATTTTTGTCCAATGATTTTGCAGCAATTAGTGGGGTGCTACAAGGGAATGTTATTTACACCTTTATTTGTTTGTCCATATAAGTTTTAGAATTAAAAAATTGTCAGAGATAGAAGAGAAAGTTTAGATCGGAGTAACAAGAGTTGACAGACCTGAAATATGCAGATCATGCGGCTTTATTCAGGATGATCTATAAGATTTACGAAGCGTGCTCACAAGAACGCACCATATATTGAGAACAATTGAACTGGAAATAAAGCTAAGAAAAACAATCATGAGAACAGGATGTGAACAAAGGGAGGAAATAACATTAGATGGAGTGGGAATTAATAAGGTTGGATCTTTCAAATGTTATTCAGTACAGGTTCTCTTGCGTTGGGATTTAGTGAAAGACCAAAAGAAGCAAGCCCAACAATAACCAGGATGAATATACTTTGGAACTGAAATGGACTGACATTGCATACAAAAGTAAGCACATGCATACATGCATAAGCCTAGTATTTTCTTTATTGCTATGAATCATTGTATAATAATGAAGCTATATCTGTAAGGAGTATGATGGGAGGATAGTATCATAAATGATACTATAACGGATATTACAGAGGTTCGAGATTTAGATGAAATAATGATGAAACGGAGATAGAGATGGCTTGGAGAGGCCCTCCGTACAACCCTATGGAGAATAGTACGTGATAGTGTCAGGTATTCTTCGGTGTACACCAGAATGGTTGGAAAGTCCATACCTACTTGGATAAGAGATATGAGAAGGGAAGATCGAGATGAGTGACAATAATGATGTTAATGAAAATTCTTAGAGTATATGCCAGCATAAATCCTCTCTTACGGGTTTCGTTGAGAACCGCTCTGATTGTATTACCCCATAGACTCATTTTCGGAATGTAGCATTACAACTGTCGACCCTTTTGTCCGTACTTGAAACATTGTGTATAAATCAAATTATTAAATGTTCGTCGAGCGGTAGTTCCACTCCGTTGCTGATGAACGAGCAATTATAATGTTTTGTGCCCATTGCAATGTTGATTCATGGAAAATGCTACAAGGGATAACGTACGTCAAGATTTATAACGGTGTAAATGATCAATGAAACCGGTTTACAAAATGGTGGAGCCTATTGATAGTTTGATGTATCACATAATCCATGTCCCATAGTTGTTCCTAATACATGGCAAGCTATTAATACGAACACACTTAATGTAAAATTTGCTTATGAATATCTATTAGACCTATTAATACCTATGTAGGTCAGAAAATGTTCATGTTTTTCTTGTGGAAGTGGCGATATGATTATAATACAAAAATTCTCGTTTTCATTCCATTCGACAGATAAGAAAAATGATTAAAGCCTATTATATGATAAACCTCCAGGGGATGTAGTATTAGATGCCGACGTATTTTGAATTTGTTGTTTTTATTGCAGCTTGATATTTGACTAATTGATTGAAGTGAATTATTCAACCTTCCTGATTATCATTCTGTTTGTGAAGTTCGTTTATATTCCATTTAGGCTGCTAGATTTTTTCACTTAACGTAGCCTTTTCATAATTCAACTAAGTTGCTTTCTTAAAATAAAAATGCAAGTTTCTCACAGAAATATATTTCCTTTTCTTTGCTATGCGGCAGTAATTACATCGACTTGTTACTGCCTTACTACAAGAAACACATAGCATGAAAGATGGGGAAAAAAACGGTTTGATCGTCTTTTCATGATTCACTATCTTGCGTAAGTGCTCACATTTAGTTTATCATTCTAGTTTTCCATAAAAGAAAACTATTGTTCCGGCTTTGACTGTCCTCACTTTTTCCATCCGCCCTCAGATCCTAAAAACTACGAGGCTAGAGGGCTGCAAATTGGTATGGAGATCATCCACCCTCTAATCATCAAACATGCCAAATTGCAGCCCTCTAACCTCATAGTTTTTATTTTATTTATGGTTAAAGTTAGCCATAATCGTGCTTCTGGTAACGATATAGGATAGGCCACCACCGGTCTGTGGTTAAAGTTTCATTGGCCTTGGCTCATACAGCATTATACCGAGACCACGAAAGACAGATCTATTTTCGGTGGCCTTCATTATACGCTGATGCGGCTGTACAGAAAACTCGATTGCGTCGAAGAAGCTTCGGCGCATTTTTTACTTGTTTACATTTTATACTGATTTTTTCCATCGTATCTGTCTCTTTGCATTCTTCAATTTTTCATTAAAAATAATTTGGTAAAGTGCGCGATGATTGTCACTAAAGTACATCAAGGACTTTTCCCCGAGGATTAAGCAAATTTTTTGTGGCACTACTT
>NC_089783.1:41416624-41434124 GCF_040412425.1 Macrobrachium rosenbergii | reverse complement strand
TTGCTCTAGTCTCCTTGATAGGAATTTAAAAGTTTCATTCTTTGGTTTGAATCCTCTATCGTTTCACTTGAAAGACACGCAGCTTATATATACATTATAATTTCTCAAATTTGAGTATTTCTTAAATTTCAGTCAAAAATAGGTAGGAAATAATTATGGGTCAAGCCTGTACTTCCAGGGTTGATGTATCTTTGACCAGCTGTTTTCCTTGACAATGTTAATTTCATCAAAAACTTGCCTAAATATTTTCTTACGAAAGTACAGAACACCGTTTGACTCCATGAAATTTTCAGGCGCAGGAATTTTTTCCTAGGGAAGTTTTGATATTTTTTTTTTTTTTTATAATTTCAGACCAAAGACTTAATGCAGAAACAAGGATGAATTAAGCTTGGTCTGCTGCCTGATTTCATAATCGGGATGACATAATTTAGAGCCATTCCTAGGCGCAGCTTATAATGGTGTAGCAGAAAAAGGGATTGCTTTCAATGTAGTGTTTTAGGATATAAGTTTTTTTTTCACAAGGTTCCCTCGGTAAATAGTTATTGACTAAATATAAATAGCTTACCAACTGCCATTCCCTCGTAAATCATATGAAAAATCTATAAACAGAAACGAGAAAAACAATAATCAAAGCATAATCTCTATCCAGTTGCAAAAGCAACAATTCTATAAAGAATTTTATATCATGCTATAACAGTTCTATATTAACTGGGACTTCTGTACCCTTGTAATATGTTGTTAAGTTTCAAAAAGTAATTTTACTTAGCAGGTTCTACAAAACTATGAAGTAAAATTACTCATTTAACAAGAAGGGCGTGAAAGTCCTTTGTTAGCCGAGTTGGTTGAGCTTCAGAGTCATTCGGGAGTTTCCCGCCGCCGGCTGATGAAGAGTTAGAGGAATTTATTTCTGGTGATAGAAATTCATTTCTCGCTATAAGATTCCACAAAGGTCCCGTTGCTAAGTAACCAATTTGTTTAGCCACGTAAAAATAAGTCTAATCCTTCGGGCCAGCCCTAGGAGAGCTGTTAATCAGCTCAGTGGTCTGCAAAACTAAGCTATACTTACTTTTTCGGAGGGCGTGAACCTCAGGAAAGGCTGAAGAATCCACACAGCAAAAGGTCAGCCTTTCTCCAAAAGTTCCATTCTTATCTTCCCCAAAATCTATTCATTTGTTGTCTGAAAGAAGCCAACCTTTGCTATTGTTTTTTTAGATCCTCTTAACTTTTTAAGCGGTCCTGTTAAAGAGGCAAGCAAACTTGCACGAACAAAAGCATGATGCCGTTGGCGGAGGTAATTGGTAAAACTTCTATTATATCTTTTCAGAAATTTCATGGAAATAGACGCCAGTGGATTGTTATTGAGACAAAACAATAGAAATTCTAATGCATAAAATGAATACTTGCGAAACATTCTAGGCTAAGAAGATTAACAAAGCAATTTAGTTTTAAGAAGACTAATGCCTCCGAAAAAAAAATCTGATTATCGATCGTATTTTATGCAAAGCGAGAACTTTTTCATCCAGGCATTATACATGCCAAACTTGTGTTCATTATTTGAGAAAGAAGGCGTTCTATTCAGGAAAAACTAAATAAACTTGATATTTATTCAGAAGATGCCATTAAAATGGTTTAATTGCGGCCGAGTTAACTGTAAATATTTCAGTAAAAGCTGTTGTTAAATTCCGCTGATAAGGAAAATGGCAAACTTTCGTTTCAATGTATGTTTTATCATAAGTTGCACTTCATTGTTTAAAAACATCTGACGAGAGAGGAGGCATGCAGATAGTGGAGAGAGAGAGAGAGAAGAGAGAGAGAGCACCATGATATGCCATGCCATGCCATGCCGTGTCCTTACCATTTTAACATTAACAGTGAACTTCACCAAATGTATTAAAAAAAGAAATTTCGTAAAAGTCCAAACCAATTTCGTCTCTAAACGGGGCTTCCCCATGAATACATGCAATCTTGCCCAGCTACATTCCTAAAGTGGATGTATGTAGAGTATCCCCAATCCAAAAATGGTTCAAGTAACAGCAGGAATGATGTAAAACTCAGGGGAACAATAAAAAATTGAGATTATTTAGTATGACAAGATATTGATAGTTGTATTTCACCAGGAAGGTTAAATTGCCCCCAGTTTTCATCTCTGTTATAAATCTGACTCGTCTCAACGTTTTGGTGATAGTAAAAATAAGTTTCACTCTGCTTTTTTGCATTATAAAATATTGTTTAGGTAATTTCGCAGCATTTTCTTCAAATGTTTCACATACGATTACCTTCCACTAATGAATTTTGTAAAAGCTCGATGTTTCTTTCATAACTTATTTAAGGGAAACTGCCATAGAATAAATACAAGACATAAGATCCTCAAATGTGGGAGAGAGCAGTTTTTACATGTACCTCCGTAAATATAATTAACTCAGTTACCACAAAGGAACACCTTATAAAGTACCTTCTTTATTGGTATATGAAATGAATATATATATATATATATATATATATATATATATATATATATATATATATATATATATATATATATATATATATATATAAAAGTGAATGTTTATATATTTGTTTAGACGCTATAGAAATCCGAATCATTTAACAGGGACAAACAAAATTTTGCACATGGCCTCTATGTCACCCCAGGAAGGTTTATAACTCAAATCAAACCCCTACCCCTTGACAGACATATAAACACAGACAAAAGAAACGAAATTTTCGTCTGTACGTCACCTTTTCCTTCAGTGCTTTATGGATTAATTCTCATTTTTCACCTGACTCTCCACCTTTTTTTCTAGGCGCTGTCAGATGTATGAATAACCTACAACAAAAATCCAAATCCCCTATAACATTAGTTTTCTATCAGAATTTACTTGAATTTTGATCATAATTTATGAGAATTATTAATAAAATTGTTTATTACTTCGATAAAATTAACGTTGCAAACTTGTCAGTTTAAATGAGGTTTGGAATTGACTCTCGGCAACCAGAATGGTGAGGAGTAAGAGACAGCAGACGAAACGTTGCCAGTTAACCATATACACAAGCTTTCCCGAGTCTATCTCAGCACATTATGAATTTGATCGAAGAACTTAGTGACATTTTTCATTCAATCACGAACATAGAGTATGCATGAAAAAACGAAGCATCAACTTAAATTCGGCGATTCACACATTTTTATTTGAAATGGACACCTGGCAACCACATGCTCCCGTGAACAGCAAGACTGGAAGAGTAAATACCAGTCAGTTCGCATCTGTTGCAGCATACCTGTCATTTAGGAAAGTAAAATGTTTGTGTATGGTTATATATTAGAATGATACAAATTCATTTCTGTCTTTTATCAACGTGTATTTATTCAAAACGGTAAATAACCGTTTGCCTTATATTCCTCCTCAAAGGGAATGTTTTTGTTTATACCTTATTATGTCATTTCCATGGGTACGAATTAATCGTTAGGTGGGCACCAAACCTTGTTTGGTACGGGCTGATATAGTTGCAATACAAACATGCATGGCGGTAATGTTTTGCTGTCGTTCCGTGTAACTTTATATTAAATGCTACGTTCATAAATTCCATGTCATTGTAAAGATAATGAGTTGTAATTTATTATGCTATGTTAAAAACCCTGAAATCAATAAAAAAGCATACGTATCACGAGTTAAAGTTAGGCCTATTGGAAAATGTTTTGCAACTTTTTTTCTTAATTCACCCAAAATCGCTAAACGGAGATACCTAAAATTTTTTTATTCAGCACAAAAGTAAAATAGACTGTCTTTCTTTTGATATATAATTCATTACTATTTGTTTTAGGTGTGATATGACAAAGGGCAGTGTAACAAAGGCAAAATGAACGAAAGAGTTGTAGGTTATAGGCAAGTGACACATGGTTACTATTTAAAAAAATCACAAAAAATGGTGCATTGAAATGCCTAATTTTTATTTCCACGATGAGAAAATTCAATACTTTTCGTTTCCAATCAATTCCGTTGTCTGATGAGGAGGTGGAAGACTAGCTGCTGCAGCAATTCCCTTAATAAAGGAAAGAAGAAGAAAGGTGTAAAAGCGTAGTCTAAATATTTCTAATTAAAAAAATACTCATATTCCTATACAATATTACTGAGTGAATTTAAATAGAACCTGAGAGAGAGAGAGAGAGAGAGAGAGAGAGAGAGAGAGAGAGAGAGAGAGAGAGAGAGAGAAGAGTGGGGTGTTAGGGAAAAGAAAGAGTGAGGGAGAGAGAGACAGTTTAAGAGTGTTATTCAGAGTTTTCCCGGGCAGCGTCAGGTTGGTCAGCTAGTATTTATATACATATATTTATATATAAACATATAATATATATATATTATATATATATATATATATATATATATATATATATATATATATATATATATATATATATATATATATATATATATATATATATATATATAACAATCTGCGTTTAAGTAGCCTTTAAAGTGATGTAGTGTATGATGGAAACTTGTCAATTTTCTGTGTCAGTCTTCAAAATCCTTATCAACACATTTCATTAAATTTACTGATAATAACGCTTTCATATTATCGTGAAACGAACCGAAAACATTTCAGATTTTCCTTTTCAAGTTATATAAAGAGCGATGGATAATTAAACTCTTATGTTTTATAGAAATGTAATTGTTTTCTTGGTTGGCTGCGTAAGACTGACACATTTTTGCAATACGAAGGCTCTAGATGCAAAGGGATTTTTATTTATTATTGTATTGCTGCAGTTTTATAAATGTTTGAGACGACAGCTGCCAGCATTCAAACGCATTTGAACAGTGATCAGTTTTTATATTGGAAGGTCTTTGTTTGGAACCAGAAGCCATGAAATTTATTACTACAATTCGCAAACATATTCCCATTTCTATTTTCTTTTAGCCTCAGACTTTTTGTTATTTCCAGACAGGCTTTATTTTTCCAGCTGCGTGATTCAAAACACTTTTTATTTTATCTTGACACGGAAAACATAGGGAAATATGAAATGGTTATCTTATAACCAGGAATTTTTTTTTCTTAGCTCTGGAGTCAAAGGAAGAAAAATTGAAGGTTTTTCGAAATCTATAACTAGAGGAAAGAATGTTTCTCATATGAACTCAGATTTCCAGTGTGAATTGAATGGTATATTTCTCTTTGCTAAAGAACAAGAGCTTTAGATAATATGGTTATATATATATATATATATATATATATATATATATATATATATATATATATATATATATATATATATATATATATATTGGTCTGTATCGAAGGAAATACATTTCATAGGAGTGACATAAATACCGCATTGAAAGAGTAACATTTTATTGGAGTGACATAACGATGAAGTGACAAAGTAACCAAAAATTATAAAAATGAAAGTATTAAGATTTTATTTAAAAAACTAGAACCACTGAATTGTTAACATATTTTAAATATTGGTTTGATGGTTGTCACTCCTTTGAAATTTATATCTGAGGTTTCACTCCTTTGTTATGTCTCTCTCTCTCTCTCTCTCTCTCTCTCTCTCTCTCTCTCTCTCTCTCTCTCTCTCTCTCTCTCTCTATATATATATATATATATATATATATATATATATATATATATATATATATATATATATATAATATATATTATATATGTGTGTGCGTATCGAGTACTTATTATCTTGAATTCCATTAAAGGATTAAATTAAAAATTTTATGATGTAACGCAGTTCTACAAACATACTGCTAGTTCCTCTTAAAAGTCGCTGCTTTTTACCCCCAATCCTAAGTGTCATTTCTATTTTTTTTTTACAAAAATGTATAACTTCTTATACTTCCTTACAATGAAAATGGGACAACAAGGGGAATGAGAACTGAAACATTCATGTTAAATCTGTGCTCCATCTTGTTTGTGTTTAAACAGACTTTTATTTCCCAATAGTCAAAATAAATTCCCTTCACACCCCAGCTATTTCTTCACACCCCAGCTCTCTCTCTCTCTCTCTCTCTCTCTCTCTCTCTCTCTCTCTCTCTCTCTCTCTGATTTGATACAAAGAAAGGTTTGACCAACTCTCTTCCATTCTAAAAAAAATAAATCCAGAATTTCTTTTTTCCTTCCATTATCTTCATTAGACGTCAAAACTTCAGGCGACTCTTGGACCAGTTCTTTCTTCAGATGTAGAAGGCGACAACCTTCATTTTGGGGAAACGCCTTTAAAAAAAGCGGAGAAACCAACTTTTCCACGGGCCGTATATAAGCGTTACCTCAGGGGACCTTAGATCTCTCTCTCTCTCTCTCTCTCTCTCTCTCTCTCTCTCTCTCTCTCTCTCTCTCCCCGTCTTCTTTTTCGCCATACTGTCTTTGGATTATCTTTAATTTTTTTCTCGATTATTGGTGTGCGTTTATCTTTTTTTCTTTATCATAAACCTTTGACTTTTCCTGGTTTAAATAACCAGATATATAAAGAATGTGAAAACTGTTTAGGGCTTGCATTCTTACTGAAAATGGTTTTATTTATTCATTTCGTATATTCATGTAACAGTTTTCCATCTTGATAGACAAATTATGAAAGCTATCGACTAATTTGAAAAGACTGAGTTATAAAAGCGATTGAAAACCAAAACAAGAATTGCTTTACCAGAAATCGATAACCAGAAATCGATAACATTTAGGTGCCAGGAAGAAAAAGCAGTACGTTTTTTGAATATCAGAGGATAAAATTGAAGCCATAAAGAATAGCAGTCATTCCCTTATTAAGGAATGACACTTTCGCGTGAGAATTTAGAATCTTTATCGGTTTCGCTGCTTCCTGAATAGTTGCCCGGAAGAATCTAATCTTTCCCAGTTGTCTCACAATTATTAGTATAAAACTAATGTAATTTGTGAACAAATTTAGTACGTAAAGAACTCTGACACTTTTTAAAGCAGTTCCTTTCATCAACTGGTCTTTGTTAAGCTTAAGTAATAAAATTTTTCGGGTATCTGTAAAAAAAAAATTAGTGTTTTACAAAGTATTTTCAGTTATTTTTATTTTAAACACTGAAAGATGGATCAGAGGACTTACTTCATAAAGATTTCTTAATGACTTGCCTTTGATAAAACGTTAACCTGATTACAGCCGAGAAGTTGAGGCAATTGTAAAAGTTTGGGGAATTTGTACTCTTGACTACAGTATTTGCTACTTTGATGAAGGACTAAGATTATTAAAACTGGCAGTATGAAATTAACTGTGAAAAGTAAAGCGAAAACAAAATTCTGGAGCGCTCTATCTTTCTTTCATTTTTCTTTTTTTTCGATTGGGCAGCCCGTATATCTCGAGTTAGACTAAATTTTGGTAGTTTCCATGAATAGTAGGTGTCATGTACAACGAAGATCTTTATCCAGTAATATATCTTGATCATGATGCACTAAGCAGAATTCAATGAACGAACTGAGAAACGTAAGCTAACAGGCTAAACTCTAATCCATTATTTTGTGTTCTGGATGATTGTTAGGTTAATAAAATATCAGCGCCAGATGAGATACATTTATTTGCTGAATATAAAACGTTCAAATCTCATAGGATTTTAAAATGCCCTGTCCATACCGAGTAGAAAGGAATGTAAATAACTTTCTGAATAAATACAGTGATATCCTTAGGAACATTTTGCCTTGAGAAGGAAGATGGAAAACTGCCATTTATATAGCAGATAAAGAATTAAAATTTACAGTCTACAGAAATCCTACACACCTTTGCTCTTATATTCACTCTTATTCTGGTCATACGAATAAGAGACTTGAAATTGCCGGCAGTTTCGGGTATCTGAAGTTTTCGACATTTGTGAGGTTTGATTGCTAAAGTGATGCTGTTGAAAAAGACCTGATTGACTGTGAATGACATAGGAAGATAGCGCAAGGAGACTAGGCTCTCTCTCTCTCTCTCTCTCTCTCTCTCTCTCTCTCTCTCTCTCTCTCTCTCTCACGCCCACATATTAGTGACTCCACTCCTTAACTTTTCATCAGCCAGTTTTAGTAAAATTACTTTAGATAAAGACAGGGAAACATTTTATGGTTTGACGAAAACTCAAGTGTTTGAAAACAAAAACAACTTTAGTTCTTGCTTTTTATGCTTGATTTAGTAACTTCCTGAGACTAATCAGGCCATCAGGTATAAGTGAACGTTTTAAACACTGGTGACAGTTAGGAACATGTTAATTAGAAACTCTTCAGGGAATAAAATTGAATGTATCCATAATATTCCAGGTGAAGAATGTAATAAAACATATATAGGACAAATTAGGAAGACGTTGGCTGCTTGGTTTAAATAAGTCTTGTTTGCTGCCTCAAATGCGTTGTCTAATAAAGAGTCCGCATATTTCAGTTTTATGCCTGTATTCCTAATCTTATTACTTGGATGAGAAAATTAATTTCTTAACTGTATTGCTTTGACCAGAATAAAAATAAACTTAGGCAGAAACATCGGTAGGATTTCTGTAAACACTATAATCCCATTACTGTTTCTATGTATCAGGCAATCCAGAAACGGTAAGCTAACCTCATGTTCCATTTCCGTGGTGAATTTTATTGATAGTACTAAGTCATTTAATTTGACAAAGAATTTACTTATATCTTCGTTAGTTTGCCAAACGCATATATTGTCAACACACCTGAATCATACTGCATTGCGTGGAATGATTTTGTTTAATATTTTGCTCAACGCAATTGCCATACCAAAATTTTTGAGTGTTAAATATCCAGTTGAATTCAAATTTACATTCTTCTACACATATTGTAGTTAGTTCTATTAGACTGTTCATGTCTATTCTCTCATGTATCCGATGAAAACTCCAGCAGATCGTCAATAGGTGCCTTTGTGAATAATGATACCACGTCAAAACTCGCAAGCCTGGATTCAGGAGTAATCTTTATATTATTTATTTTATTTATGAAGTCAAAACAGTATCTCTTATATTAACACCAGAGATGGTACACAGTAAGAGGTTAAGAATACCTACTTCGTATTTTGCTAAATTGTAAGAAATGGAACCAACCGTGCTAATAATTGGCCAAACGGGAAAATTCGTAGTAAGCGCAGTAACGTGAATTTGTGTATCTATATTTTGATAAATAGCGCGAGAAAATTTCAATTTACTTTTCCCTCCGCTTGTTCGTTCCTTCTTCCATTTCCCCTCTCGGTCCTTATTTTCAAACTCCCTTTTCCATTCTATTTCTGCGTTGGTAAAAAAGATGAAACCAACACAGAAATGCCATCACAGTCGGAATGACTGCAAACAATATTTGCTTTTATTCAGTATAATTTATATGCAACACATATATTTTCTTCGTTAGAACATTTTGGGTGTATCAGTTTTATTCATTTATATTCTTATAAATTGACACAATTGTCTTTAATACTTTGGCAGTGTTTCCGATGTTGCTTACCATTTTTTTTTATGGATAAGTGACTATCAGTTTAAAATATTTTGACTTAAAAAATACCTAAAAATGATAAGGGAACCATTACAAAGATATGATTCAGTAGAGAGGTTTTAACTTTCGACCTTGGAATCGATATTGTAACAATGATTGGCATTCTAATGAAGTTGGCATATTATAGATATAAAAAAAAACACAGAATAAATTGGTTGAGTGATAGATACATATCGTCAAAGCCCGGCGGTACTTAATCTCACTTGATGCTTTGACCTGTTTAACCTCTAGACATTTAGTTTTATCTTTTACGTAATGACAGGAAAGGGAGTTTGAAGTGCCAGTATATAAATCCATCACAAATGAGGTAAAAAAAATATACGTAGGTAAAATGAAGGTGACCTCTTTGATTTTAATAGGTAAATTAATCCAAATGTTCTTTTACTTGGCTAAGAACCTTACCAAGTTACAGAGTCAAAAGGTGGAAAGTTATTTTGAAAGTTTATAGAAATAATTTATAAAAAGATATAAAATGAGGCTTAGAAATTGGAATTAGGAAATCGTACTAGGGTGTAATTTTTTTTTTTTTTTAACAGGGAAACTTGACTCAATGGTTATGCAAAGACGTGATATGAAAGTTACGCCATAAATTTTCTGGTGCTTTGTGTGTGTGTGTTTATTCATGAAACAGAAAAGTAGACTGGTATATTCAGTCTTACATAAAGAGAAAATAAGTTTTTACTGCCGTAGGAGTAAGCATTACCGTTTGAATTAACACTAGGCAATTAACATCTGAAACACCACTAAATTACACCCTGTAAAAAAAATCACATTAATTTTGTTAAGAAATTTATTCCTTCAATAAATAAACTGAAGATCAGTGAGACCATTTTTCTGATATATTTATTGCATGCTTTCGACCAAACACAGAGGTCAAGTTGTCTGCTGCCAGCTTATACGCAAAACTCTAAGAAAGGCAGAGATAGATAGATGCTGTATGTAAGTATAAAATCTATGTGAAGTTATTACTTGAGATTTAAATCATAATTTGCTGCAATTGCTCAATTAAGAATGAAGGAACATTTATTTTTGTCAGAAATTTTCTGTATAAACACACGCATACTAGTAGTACTTACTGGTTCCTGAGAACATCTTTTGTTTTTTATCGTTTATTTTGGCGAGGAATATAAATGCTCTCCTGAGGTGGAATCTCCTTAAAAATATGAAAAGCTCATTGATGATTATGTGTTAAGTTTAATAATTAAGCCCTTTGCAGTTAACTCATTGGAGGGGTGGTAGAGCTCTCGGCTAGCACGCTGGTGGCCCAGCGTTCGACTCTCCGACAGGCCAATGAAGAATTAGAGGAATTTATTTCTGGTGATAGAAATTCATTTCTCGTCATAATGTGGTTCGGATTCCACAATAAGCTGTAGGTCCCGTTGCTAGGTAACCAATTAGTTTTTAGCCACGTAAAATAAATCTGATCTTTCGGGCCAGCCCTAGGAGAGCTGTTAATCAGCTCAGTGGTCTGGTTAAACTAAGATATACTTAACTTTTTTTGCAGTTAACTCTAATTCAAGATCTAGTAATATTTAGGAAAATAAACTTATAAAAATAAGGAACAAAACGCATTTTACCTAAACATTTCTGCGATCCCAAATGGATTAAGTTTTTTTTTGTAATCTTTTCTCTGCCCATGATATTCTCATTTGTGGTAAATGTTATTTCTGTTATCGAATTCCTATCTTGGAAAAGATAGATCTTTATGAAGTGGCTCGCAAAATTAAGAACTGTTCGTTCTACTGGCTAGGTGTAAGTTTTGTGTCTCTCGCATTACGTAGTACAGTTTATAGGTGTATAAATAAATCACATAATTACCTTTCTGAATAAAAACTATACTTGAAGACAGGTTTCAAAGAAAATACTGAAATAATATTTAGTCAGGTATTAAAACTGAACTTTGTCAAGTGTTATCAGAAGATTCATTTACTCCACATACGAAACCTATACTACTTGACTTACTTATCCATTTCCATTAAACAGAAGGTGAGATTAAAGCCATTCACTCTTTAGGAAACAACTGATAGTAAAATTAAAAGTAATTTCTTTGCTACTTAAGTCATAGCAAACGACATATTTTAAACCAAAACTTGATGTAAATGGCAGGATCTAGTAGGTATCCGCTCGATAACAGCTCGTGTATGATACTCATATTCCGAAAGGATCACGTTCCTATATGACTCCTTTTGTTTTTAGTTCTGTGCTTAGTAGTTTATTAGGTCTATTATTTTATGAACTTTAATACAATACGGCTAAAACAGTCAATTTTGTTACTCTTTTAGCCAAGTAAAATGTACTATAACACCGACGACGTCATTTTGGACCAAGACTGCAAAATATTGGACCTAATTTACTTAGCCATCTATTAACCTTATAGTCTGAGAAGGACTTAACTACAAATGCCCAGTAAATTCAGTTTACATTGCGAAGTAGAAAAATAACCGATTAACTTGTCATGGACTCAGCTTGTTTTGACATAATCGATTTTAATTATTATTTAGGGGATCTGATAAAGCAAACATGTCCTTTGATATAATTTGAGAGATTCTTGTGGCTTTCTCTATCGTTCCGTCCTCCTTCATCCTATCATTTCATAACCATTTTGTGCAATAGAATTCTTATTTAATTCTCCCTCACTCACAATCTTTTATGTTTATACTTTTAACCTTCTCTTTATAATTTTCCAGGAATACTAGTAATTTATTCTTCCCTTTCCTCGTCTACGGTGTTTTTATCTCTTATTCAAAGGCCTTACATAAGCCAAAGTAAGAGTCTTTTCCGAACTTTACCATTCTTTTAAAAACATCCCTTTGGTTGTTAGAACCACCAGGCCCATGTGCCCTCTGGATATAAGAATTTTTACTTATGATAGGAGGTGAACGAAATAAGTGGAGTCTTTCGTTTAAGTATATGCCGAGTGGCCCTAAAGACTTTTCGTCTTTCATTAAAAGGGAGCTATGGATTCTTAAAAAGTTCCTTGGATTACTTAGTCATTATTTTCTTGACCCACTTTTACCCCTTGGCGAACCGATGGACGGTAGGCAAGGGGAGGTGGTTGGGCCTAGCAAACATAAACCAAGTAATCCATTAATCAGTGTGTATATATATATATATATATATATATATATATATATATATATTAATATATATAAATATATATATATATATATATTAATACATAGTATATAAATATATATATTTATATATATATATATATATATATATATATATATATATATATATATATATATATATATATATATATATATATATATATATATATATATATATATATATATATATTTGTTGTGTGAATACGGGTGTGTGCCTATGACTATTATTTTAAACATCCTTGACCACGGGGAAGGTGCACCTTCAGGTTCTCAGTATACTATTTTTGGATTATTTCCCTGAACCCATTCCCATTCTATCCTGGCTGCGATTCAGTGAAGTCGAAAGAATTAAATACTTTTGTGTACTATGCTACACCCGAAATAAAATTTGTTTAACAAGGGTGTAATAAACGTTTTCATCCACTGCCAAAACACATCCCATTCCTTGTCCCTGGAGAGGCAGTATTGACTATTATTTTGTTCGAATAATTTGTATTCATGAAGTGGAGTCGATCACTGCAAAGCGGTAACCGCAGATTCCCTCTAAATTTTTAAATTCTTGCAACAACATCATTAAAGCCGACTATCCATTGGCCCGTATTTATCTGTAGCACTAGATCGGTGTTAAAATATTTTGCATAGATTTTTGTTCGAAATTGATTCTGTTATTTTTTCATCAGCTTTTATTTTAAACTTATTTTGATTTTGAGAAATTTAGGTTGTCAGAATAAGCAGTGGGGTACCTCCGTACATTCAGCGATGAAGACAGTGAAAAGACGGAGTTGGAATGGTTGGACACCAGCTACAAATAAAGGAGATTTAGAAAATAAAGGAGATGAAGTACGAGAATGTAAAGGTGGAACTGGGGAGGAAACCATACAGATACACTAAGAAGTAATAGTTTCAGAGGTAGGATAGCAACATTGGTGAGAGGAAGCGGGAATGGCTGTCAAGTAAAAGGCTAAAAACTAGTGCAGCTAGGAACCCAAGGGACGCTGCAAACACCCCTTTTAATTCATAGGTTATATTTCCATCTCTCGACTTTGGTGGCGGCCTGTCAGTAACTGTTACGACAGCATGTTAAGGAGTCCGCTGTAATCTGTGGACCTCACTCATGTTCTCCAGCGGAAGAATGACTACCGAGCGCGCGCGCACACACACACACACACACACACACACACACACACACACACACACACACATATATATATATATATATATAATATATATTTTATTTAGAATCTATTGGACACCATTTTTCAAATACGCGTGTAATTATAACAGCCATAATGACCACTTCATTTCTCAGTTTATTTAGACTTTTTAGGTGTGCTTGTCATTGCGCAGCTTTGAATTAGAAGTAAAGATCTAATGAAGAAACTTCAATTAAAAATTCTTTGAATCGATCTGGTGCAAATGATTCAGTCAGGACTGATAAAGAATATTTTATAAGTTACACATAGGCTTCAGGTTTTGGAAGCTTATAAAACAGGCATTCGCATTATATTTATATAAGTAATGGCAACTAAAGGTCGCTGGAAGTACTAGAATGCTTACCTGTTTTCAGAGGATTAGTTTATTTGCGTAAGAAAACTGAATTATGTTTGACTGTTCGTAGAGGTTACTGATAAAAGTAAAGAAAGGGAACTTCCGATGCTAAACAGAAGTCAGAAATGTCGATTTGATAATTTCAGTTAAACATATATTATAAGTTGCTGCAAAAGATCATAAATGATAAAATCAAGAAAGAAATGTTTTTTGACTGAATTATTATTGATTTTTCTTTGGTATATTATAAATGTCATTAAGAGTCATATTTAGAATGATTAAAACATCTGGACACATCTAAACCAAGAAAAATGTTTCTACTCTGTCTCTCTCTCTCTCTCTCTCTCTTATTATAGACCCAACAGATACGAGGCAAGTGCATCCATTACTGTTCTGGAATGAGCAATTTCATGCTTAATCAGCGAGCTGCGCAGAAATTTTTAATGCATCTCTCCGTAATTTAGCAAGAATAATGCTCTAATATTTTCTTGGATTTATTACCTGCCTTCATGAGAGGGCCGGTAGGAAAGGAGAGGGGTATATTAATACCCAGCGGAACTTGGGGAGAGGCGTTTGCATCTTTATAATCATGAGGATGAAGAAAGACGTCAAAAAAATTTGCTTCAGCAACAATGTTCTCTTCTGAGATGCAGTTTTCCTTGTTATTGTTTTGGAGCCTTACTTATTTCAGTTTTACTGTTAAGGATAGATCTTTCTTAAGGCATTCGTGGGCGATGTTTTATTTCGTATTATTTTATTTCATATTGTTCTATTTCATATTTTATTATGGGCCTGGGCTTTTCATGAAAACGATTGTTGCTTTCAGAAGGTGAATAGATATAATCTCCTTTTTCATATTTTATCTTTCCTTTCACTTCTTTAAATATGCATGCACCCAGTTTATGAGAGAATAGATGCCCGTTAATCTCCGTATGAGGATAGTAAGTTTGACAAGGCACAGAATACCCCATCTGCCTGTATACTGCCACTGTTGAGATAGTTTGTAGTCTACGGAATATTTCTTCTACACAGTTTATTTAAAAAAAATATTCAAAGATCATTACTTCACTCATAATTTTAGAAATAACTTATTCTCTTGACATCTTTTATTTTCCTAGGGGATGGTTTCTGTGATTTTTATAAGTTATCTTTTCTTGTTCGTTTTTGTTGTTACGACGTGAAGTGAATTCGTTTTATTCCTGACCTGCTTTGCATCACCTAACCTCAGTAAGTTCAGTGTTTCACACAACATATATGATGAGACTGGGAATCCTCATCTGCTGTGTGTTGACTGTTGAAAAATAAGATAATCGTTTATCCTTTAAGAAGCGACTTTTTTTTCTTTAAAGCCAACTTCACACACACACACACACACACACACATATATATATATATCTATATATGTGTGTGTGTGTGTGTATATATTATATGTGTGTGTGTATGTGTGTGTGTAGGTTGACATATCATAGCCTTTCATATTTTACCGAGCTATTGATTTTTAATCTCTTGCAGCGTATATTTAAACTCTTTTCGGTATAGCCTTTGAAAATACATTTTTTAAAGAGTCGGACGGGCTTGTAACAATATAATTCCCCTGCTCATATATTTATGAAATGCAAACAACGTGAGAGCCATCCCTCCTGTAGGTTGCTGGCTCTCCGAAAGTTTCTATCCTTTAATTTTTTCCCCGTTTTTGTATAAGGAAATGATACTTATACACCAGTATGCGTGTTTGTGTGCTCCTCGGCACATAAAGGTGTCTCTCTCGCTGTTTGTGGGGATACCATTGAAGTCAAAGTGGTACATGAGAAAAAACCAAATAACCTTTAGAAACTCTTGGTATATTTGCATATGCCCATTTGCAAGGAAGGGGAGGTCTTCGTCCTTCTCAGTGCTTACTGATATATTTCCATTTGCTTGTTCCCAAACATTTAAGTTTTTCTGGGTAAACTTATCGTTTTCTGTTCCTCCACGTGAGTTCACTTTGATGGCCTCTTTGACACACACATCTAAATGACTTAACGTATCTAATTGTGCTTGAATTCAAGCTGATATCGACAAATGATACTGGATAATAATTAATAAATGGAAGTTATACCACAGTGGGAATACTGCTCCGTTAAAAAGGTGAAACGGGAAACGAAACTTGATCTAATCTAGAGCTGCTATTCACTTACAATTCATTCGCTGAAAATTTAATGAAACGAGTTCTTCTAAATTGGTACTACAATGTTAACCGCAATGCACAGTATTTATGAATTACCATATTTTAGTGATATTTTACATAACATTCTTTTTCATACGAAATATTTTTTGAGAGTATATCATTAGAAATGCATCACTTTGTAACTGAAGGGGATACATGTTAGTTGTGAATCAAGTACAAGTCAGTTACCGGCTGCTTTGGGAGCATGATCCCGTGCTAGTATAACGCCAGCTTGATTTGTTTCAAAGCGACATAGAAATTGCTGTAGGAAAAATCATTATGATCTTGAAAAATTAATGTGATCGTTTTATTGGACATCCAAACATTTTAGGTCTACAGATCAGTATTTAATACAGTTGGAAAAAACATTTTGGGAAATGTTAACCTATTTACATTATTTAAATTTCCATGATACAACGGCTCTTTTTTCGTTTAAACAGATACAACCACTGCATGAATTCCTACCAAGAGATGACTTCAGAGCCTCGTTTTTTAGAAGTATCAATAGAAAATTCCAGCCATGAGTAACGCTTGTTAGTCCCTAAATGAAACGCGTCATCATCATAGGCTATTGATAAGTAGGAGGCCTTACAAGAGATACCTGGTGTGAGTTCATATTCCGATGGGTGGCATGTAAGTGAAATGTCATTTCTGTTAAGGAGTATGATTTAAAAAAAAATAAATGAACTAGATATTGCAATGTTCTGATGCAATTAGAAGCAAATATCACCAGTATTCTTAATGCAATGGGACCCGTGGATTAATTAAGAAGTTTTAGATTCTTCTGTATCTCAATAAGTTTAAAAGGCATTGCAAACAATATGCAGTATTATAAATTCCTGAGTGTATTAATATTCGTGTCAGCTCAAAATAATTCAAAACTAATCAGAATGAAATTACAAGCCGGAGCTATAATGAAATTTCAGTTAAACAAGTCATGATCCGTAAATCTAGATTATGCAGAATTTTCCTGGATTGTAATTTTGCCAAGTCTCAATAATAAACATCGAATTCACCACAAAGTGTGACCGAACGGTTGTCATTCCCACGAAAACTGCTGTAATCGCAAGAATTTGCCCTATTTTTACAAATTCCAAGTTATAACAGTCCCGTAATTCTCAGGTTAAATAATTATCAGAAAAAAATTTCAAGGGAAAGAAGC
>NC_089783.1:41404124-41406624 GCF_040412425.1 Macrobrachium rosenbergii | reverse complement strand
AAATAGTTCAAACAACATTGCGTGACATTCAAATCATAGTTTACAAACGTACAAAAATATTCAGATCCAAGAGGTACTAGAATTACTGTTATTGTAGTATTTTTTTCTATTCTTGCTGTGTATGTTGAGGTAGAAAAGCAATTAACTACAGGAAACAAGTATTTGGAGCCTTTCATAATCCATGCTGGGTCCGTACTTCCTGTAACACTGATTCTTGCGTGACGCCTTAACTGAAGCTCGCATGGAAAGTATATGTCAAGATAACCACATGGAATTACAAGAGTCTAAGGGATTTTGTACATGTCCAAAGGAAAATCATAATCAACCTGAGTATTTTCGGCATCAAAGGTGTCGGCGGCGGAGCTGAGGG
Source organism: Macrobrachium rosenbergii (assembly GCF_040412425.1). NCBI lineage: Eukaryota > Metazoa > Arthropoda > Malacostraca > Decapoda > Palaemonidae > Macrobrachium > Macrobrachium rosenbergii. The sequence continues at coordinate 41,406,254 of NC_089783.1, read as the reverse complement.
AGTCAGTTGAATCTTGTCCGTTGTATTTACGTAACTCTGTTGAATATAACTATTTCAGTTCGAGTATAATATAACCACATTCGACAAATATAAAGTGTAATTAAGTGCAATGAACTAGAATAAATGCATTTCATTCATGATATCAAGGTTGGTTTGTTGCTAACTGATTCTCCTAAGCTTTTGGGGGACATGAGGGTGGCGACATTTTTTCAATCCATTCCCAAATCCTCATGCAAGGTTGGCATTGGGAAACCTACAAAGGATTACTTGGTATCGGAAATTTATAAATTCATTGCAGGCATTGTATGTTACTTCTGTGTTTACATGCGTCTAGCGTATGTGACCAGCATATTTCTCTCTCTCTCACTCTCTCTCTCCACCTCTTGGTGTGTATATATATATATATATATATATATATATATATATATATATATATATATATATATATATATATATATATATATATATATATATATATATATATATATATATATATATATATATATATATATATATATATATATATTATTATATTATTACGAACCGAGTGGCTCGACATGTAAGAAAAAAAAACACAGGATCTTTATAGATGGAAAAACTATTGGGGCTGCTCTGGCTAATCGACAGCTCGCACACACAAAGAAGGAGGAATAACAAAAATACAGGAAATTGTTATAAAAATAGATTTATTAATATTAAACTTAATAAAAATCTTAAATAAAAAAAGAAAGCCATAACAAAATGAGCCAGGTCCGGGCCACGAAACACAAAAATAAAGCAATATTACTTTATATCAAAAAAAGAAGTACCAGCAGCAGTTGATACAAAAACAAAGCCATCTCCAGCGAAGTCCACCAACTAACGACAACAGGCTGTATTATCACGACGTCCTGCTGCCGTCTCGCCAAATATCAAGGACACAGGGCCACTGCACCGAGCCAAAACCGCCGACAGGGTCTCCACCTGCGGCCAACAAACAACCATCTTCGTTGGTGCGCTGCTCCAGCCTGGGCCCCAAACACCGGCTGCCCAAGAAACGTCCTCAAAGTTGAACTGCTGCTGGTACTCAAAAGTTCTCATCCCCAAGAGAACAACCCGTTCGCTACTGCTGCCCGAACCTGACTAAAAGTTGGCGCCACGCCACCACAGACGTCAACAATCCTGTGAAAATAAGAGGGGAGGGGAGAGGATTAGCCAAACAAACAAACAGGTAACTACCGTACCGCCCATAGAAACCAAAGATCCTAACAAATATATCCTAACAATATATATATATATATATATATATATATATATATATATATATATATATATATATATATATATATATATATATATACATATACACATGTATATAAAAACATTTATACCAAAGGGAAAAATATGAAAAGAGGTAACCTTTAGATAGTACTAAAATCATTTACTTTGGAAAATGCACAAGCCTCCTTATGCCTTCTATTGGCAACAATTAGTTTATTTCCAATGAATCTGATATTCATAACAGGTATTAGAAGCTAGGAAGCCTGGAGAAAGTCATTCCCAAGGCTGTTCATATCACAGACGTTAAAATAGACAACATTTACTTCTAGGTATAATGAGAGATGAATGAGCGAAGATGACTGGCGATAATACTGCTGTATGATGAAGTATATAAAAACACCAAAGAACAGTAATTTTAAGACTCAAGATGCATATAAAAACGTTTAAAAAGATACTGCAAAACATTAGAATACAGAAAATAACACTTGCAAATTATATTTTAAAAAGTAAACTATAATTTTCTTTCTTGAATACCACTTACGACAATTTTACTCTATTCTACAGAATCTGCAGTACAAAGGGCAAGTTTTAGCAGTGACACCGGCTTCGCAAGCTTCATTCTTGTTTAACACGCAAGGTTAGTAATTATCTTACGCATGGTCTTGTAATTTCTGTTGTAGATTTAATTTGCTGCTGCAGAAACGTATGTCATTGTTGAATGAGCTGTCTAATTGTTAAACGAGCTGTCTAATGCAGTGCACAAGACTTTTTGTTTTATTGTAATGGAGGTTCATTCTTGGTGTAAGTGTTTGAGGAAGAATATTTCATTGTATTTTGTCGTTTAGTTTTATTTGCTATCCTGATTTAAAG
>NC_089783.1:41286624-41399124 GCF_040412425.1 Macrobrachium rosenbergii | reverse complement strand
CAGATACGTGGAATTATGAAATTGCTGATCGGCACTCAGGTAATTGAAGCCGTGGAAGGTGTGAACTTGTCGGTTAATGCGTTGATCGTATATTAGACTGCCATCCGCTGCACATCCATTAGGTTATTGAAAGAGACCCTTTCATACATATTCATATACGAGTATGTATGTATGTGTGCATGTAATCAGACTTCGCAAACAATATACAGAGGAAAAAAGTGATGTACAGCTCTGGAGATATGTTAAATAAATATCAACCATGCTTTGAATGCATTGATTGATAATGTGCCAGAAATTTGAGCTAGTTCCATCCAAGGAAAATTAAAAAAATTCGGACTAGCGATCGACCTTCGTTTAATGATTCAGCCGTGCATGATACGCATTAGGTTCATGAAATATAAGGACATTCATCCCTTAATTGAGTTTTACGATTTCCGTTCCTATCTAGACAACGGGAAGACTGAAATATATGAACGAAAATATTTTCATTGACTACATGGTGTACGCCAGAAGACAACGAAAAACCCTGACTTTTAATATTTACTTACGAAAGGAGGTGAATCCGAACGAGGTGCACAAAGTGACCTAATTCTGTTTGAAACTAAGAAGTGCAGAGTCAGATATCAAAAAGAGTTGAAAAACGGAATCTGCGAATTCTGGGAATTGGGAGGGAGAAGTACGTGTGTGAGTTCGGTGTCGTATTGTGACTCGGGGAAAACTCAACGAAGAAACAATCTGTAAGGCGAGCGAAGCTGAATAGGATGTTTTTCTAAGTGTTACTTAAGGAAAGATGTGGAAATTTAGATCAAAGATAATCCGCAGCTATCTACTTAACTATGAAAATAAAAAAAAAGGCCATTAATAACACCATATACACGTTGCAACCATATATTTCGGATACTTCTGTAACCCAGCTCCAGTGAGCAGAGCTACAGAAGTATCCGAAATATAATTATGGTTGCAACGTGTAAATAGTGTTATTAATGGCCTTTGTTTTAAATTTTACATAGGTAAGTAGATAGCTGCGGATTATCTTTTATTTAAATTTCCACATCTTTCCTTAAGTAACAGTTAGAAAAACATCCTATTCAGCTTCACTCGCCTTACAGATATTTCTTCACATACATATACATATATATGTATATATATCAAATTAGAGCGGTAACTGTTCAAATCAATCGAATCGAAATTCCCAGACCGAAAATCACCAGTGACAGGCATTCTTGTCACCATATAATATAAAAATAAAATGGACATGCTCATTCTAAAAATAAATGTCACATAGTCAAGTAAAATGCACCATTCTCCAATATTCAGTATCCTCACTGGACCCAACCAGAATTCCTGCCAAGAGAAACACAGTTCTTGTTAAGTCCTGGTTCATGTTGCATAAAAAACATGTGAAACACAAAATAAAAAAATGCACAATAATAAAATACTCAAAGAAAAGAGAGGTTCACTGCAATCAGGCCGCAAATCGAAGTGAATAGACATTCTAGAGTTCCTCTCTAATAAAGAAAATGAGAACACATCAATGCACACATTCATTTGTTAGTCACTCCCTCAGAGTGTGACGTCACCATGCCGCTAAATGTTTGATACGAGGGTACAAACCTATGATGTCACAGGCGGCCTGACCACATGTGAACTAGTCTTTGAACCCAGAGGTATCACAAAGTTTTCATCACTTGAACACGTTACTCCCATGCTCCTGGCCATGACCGGAAGCAGTGCATCAGGCTAGTTGAACATCTGCTGAATGCTGAACTCAGCTTTCCAAAAATGCAAGCGACCTCTTCCTGTCTCTATGTGTGAGGAACGTTAACGCCATCATATAAACCACTGGCTATGGACAGGGCTTCTCGCATATGAAAAGCTATATTGTCATGGGGCAGCAATTAGTCAGCTTGACCAGTTTGTGCACCTGTATAAACGCTGTCATAAAAATACCTGTCCTGTGTATGCTTTATATATATATATATGTATATATATAATATATATATATATATGTATATATATAATATATATATATATATGTATATATATATATATATATATATATATATATATATATATATATATATATATATATATATATATATATATATATATAATATATATATATATATATATATATATATATATATATATATATATATATATATATATATATATATATATATATATATGTGTGTGTGTGTGAAGATAAAAGGCCCATAAAACACTGTTTGAATGTTGCAACCATATATTTCGAGCACTTCCTTCTGTGTCCCTGTTCACTGGTAAAATATGGACAGGTGATATGATACATGAGTATATATATTAGGGATATGTAGGTGTGGCAGTAAGTCTCCTTTGGTATGCAGGTGGCTGTTGACTCAGGAAGGATGGAAATTAAGGTATTCCCTTGTATTTTTGGCTTCATTAACTACCGTCTGGCGATGTGTATGGTGGTCGTATTTTCTGGCAACACCTGCTTAAGAAGATGTCTGAGGATTAACTCGTTGATGTCATCCGATTTCCAAAATCCTCCTGCCAGGTTCATATTGTTGGTTTGGTTTATGATAGCAGATTCCAGCAACACCTAATGAACCGCTATATCCATCACACATCATCGAAAAGTCTTTTAACAAAGTGAATAAAATATACTACAGAGGTCCAACTCACAACCGACCAATAGATTTTAACGACAAAATAAAGCTTCTGTACGAATAAAACATCCAAAAAGCTACGGAACATCTCAGGTGTATTAATCCTTTTATTTTCCATTATCCCAAAACTATCGGGCACTCATTAACGTATACTTAAATATAAAAGGGGAAGAAGCCGGAGTTTACAAGATTCTGTGCAGCAGTTGTAATCAGATTTACGTGGGGGAGATGGGCAGATCCATCTTGCAAAGATTAACAGAGCACAATTTCAGTGCAATACGCTTCAGAGTGTTTGGGGATTTTCCTACATATTAGGGATAAAGAACACCATAAGCTGGAGTTGGGCAGAACTGGTTTTCAAAAGTAGCTGTCTGCACAAAAGGAAGATGCTGGAATCTGCTCTCATCAAACTAATCAACTATATGAGCCTATCAGAAGGACAATGGAAATCGGAAAACATTGAAAGTTAATCCTCAGGACTCTTCTTAAGCAGGTGTTCCAGAAAATACGACCACCAGACGCATCGCCAGACGGGAGGTAATGAAGCCTAAAAGCACAATGGAATAACTCAATGTCCAACCTTTCGGGGTCAACGGCCACCTGCATACCAACGAAGACTTACTGTCACACCTACATATGCTTTGTATATATACTCATGTATCATATCATCTGTCCATATTTTACCAGTGAACAGGGACACAGAAGGAAGTGCTCGAAATACATGGTTGCAACATTCAAACAGTGTTTTATGGGCCTTTTTATCTTCATATTATACTGTTGTATTACAGTAAAAGACATTCATATATATATATATATATATATATATATATATATATATATATATATATATATATATATATATATATATATATATATATATATATATACAGTTATGTATGTATGTTGCTCGTAATACTATCTTTGATCTTTCTTTAGGATCCCATCCATTAAATCTTATATCTATTTCATTTTGGTCGAAATACTTTTCGAAATCGTTATGCAGCCTCTTCATTAGTACATTCGGCCCTGATTAATATAATTAATTTGTAAAGGTGTTTCCCTCACGGATTCTTTGTTAATTTATTCCCTGAAATTAAAATAAATGTACTTCCTGTTTCCTCCGTTACTCGTATTGATGTTCTACCTTTATATTTCATTCTGAAGTGTCAGGTTACTTTTTCTCTGATAGATTTTTATTGCACTGCAAGATCGAATTCTTGTTTTCACCAAGCTGTGATTAATTCCTGGAAACTGTTAGTTTCAGGCTTTTTGTTGAAATGTTCCGTTTTCAGTATCTTCTCATGGCCATGGTAAAACACAGTTAAATAATTCATGTTGTAAATACATTTTCATTGCTAAATTTTATCATCAGTCCTCGAAAATACATTATTGTTCTGCGTGCCATATCTCTGAAATTTATTTGTCAAAAAGGTTAAGAAATTTCACTCTTTAAAATGATATATATGCAGTTTAAAAAGCAGTATGAGTAGAGAGGAAATTCGAAATAAATTGTACTCAATTTCAGGGGATACATTTGACAAAGAATACCGGAACGGATAAAGTTTTAAAACACAATGATATTAATCCAGCCAGAATGTCCTGATAAAGAGGATGCATAACGACTTGATAAAAGTATTTCACTCGAAATGAAATGGATTTAAGATTTAATGGATGAGATACCAACATGAAGATTAAAGGCAGCGTTATGCGCAATTAACTAAAAATGTGTAAAACATGACTAGTCGCTGAATGGACAACATATTGCAAATTGCATTTGACTCCATCAAAAATGAAAGAATAATAAGAAAAAAACAAACAGAAAGACGTGTAGTGAGCATGACGAAGACACACACACACACACACACACACATATATATATATATATATATATATATATATATATATATATCTATATATATATATATATATATATATATATATATATATATATATATATATATATATATATATATATATATATATATATATGTATACAGTATGTATGTATGTATATGACATTTCTTACTTTAAAAATAATTTTCATTTAATTCAGCGATTGTGTCCAAGCTCCGATAGTATACCACCTATACCTTTACTTAGGAACAACTGGATATTTGCTTTGCACTAATTTTCACCTCATTATTGTGTGTGTGTGTGTGTGTGTGTGAGAGAGAGAGAGAGAGAGAGAGAGTTAGTTCCAGATCAATAGAATGGAACGTTCTCTATAGATGGTCTGTGAGAATGAACTTGCATTAGTATTAAACGTTTCTCATGAACGTTCCCCCTTGATCTCAGTGGCGGATGTGGCATAATCCTTTGGCTCATTTAATATCAATCAAACCGTATAAGGGATTTACTCGAAGGCTTAGTCTTCGAAAGCCCTATACCAGATGCCCCTTCACCATTCATTTAATTTTCACTGAAGATCCGACCAATTTGTAGGGCCTCTGTTGAAGTCCTTCTTTATTTATGTGAGTATATGTATATATGTATATATATATATATATATATATATATATATATATATATATATATATATATATATATATATATCACACACACACACACATATATACAGTATATATATATATATATATATATATATATATATATATATATATATATATATATATATATATATATATATATATATGTGTGTGTGTGTGTGTGTGTGTGTGTGTGTGTGTGTGTGTGTGTGTGTATGTGCGCATGGCAACTGTACAGTTGTTAGACCTTGTGCCCAATCATTATTTTTTCAGGCATGAACAAGAAATAGTGATATTCCACATCCGAGAATGAGGGTAAATAATGCTGAAAGTAAGTTATTCTTATTTTAAGCATATTTATTAAAAAAGATTTTAATCTTAGTTGCAGGCACATTCTTCTCAGATAACAAAACAATTTCCAAGTATTACAGCAAAAGCTGTTTTTCGTGGAAATTATCGCTACTGTATGCAGATCACACGAGGTAAAAGTAAACAAATAAAAAATTAAAGACTTAAAAACAATAAAATCGTTCCGTCTCAGTCATAATATTTCCTTCTTGCTTCTTTAGATATACCTCTAGCAAGTATCAAATGACTTTTCTTCCAATACCTTCGTTTTTTATCCACTAACGCCTTTGAGTACGTCGCTTTTCTAAGAGTGGCTCTTCTTTAAAACTGAATCCAAACCCCTAAGGTATTTAAAATAAGATTTCATAATGAGAAATTCATTTCTTGGTGCAAGGGAGAGCGATGGCGTTGAATTATTAATTATTACATCTGTGTTGCACTGCCAGATACCACTCTTCATTAAGGTGAACATCGAAACTCCTATAGTACAGTGACATTGTCACGTTGAATTCATAATTATTGCATCAGTATCATCCGTGTCATTTCAGCGTTATGTCCTTTTTAGCTTTATTTTTCACTACCAAGTATCCTTTACATAAAGATCAGAATCGGAAATCCTAATATACAGTGACATTACGTCCACCTTGATTTCAGTCATACTCGACAGTGGAAATGTCTCTTTGCATAATTAATCTCTTAATACATAAAGCGTAATGCAGTGCATTTCGAAGTAATGAAGCCGGATTGAGACAAAGCTTTTTTTTTTTTGGTTTTCTTGACATTTAATGAAAAGAATATTAATCTTATGATCGTTAATGCAGCTGATGAGATCGCAAGCTCATAAGGAATGAATATATTAACCCATATATTTTTCTGATGTGACTCAGCACGTTGAATAATTGTTATTGAATATTCTTGCTTTTTGCGTTTGCATTGCTAAAATATTCAGCGTTTTTTTTTTTATGAGACCATGAATACTGTAACCCAGTCTTTCCGAAATGTTGACCAATATATCTTCAGGCTGAATACGTGTAAATGTGTTAGTGGAGCGCATTAGCTACACAGCAATAAAAAAAAGGAGTATGATGATGCAAACTGCCCATTATTATCATTCTTATGGGCGAAGAAAACCATTAAAAGCTCGAGTTTTGAAAATTTGTTACGACAGTCGTATTTTATTGGCATCTTGCCTCTGAAGAAGGTAGAAGCTTTGATGTAGATTTTATTAATTAATCATCATACGTTATAAGGCCAAGATGCAAGTGCTGCGCTTTGGTACAGTACCTTGAAATAAGAGTGGCACACTGCAAATTTGTACTATAACCGTTAAAGGATCTGTCTTACGTTTTCAAGCCCATGAAAATCATTACCATTTTCATTATGGATAGTGTTTAAAAAGGTACAAGTAAGTAGAACAAGAAATTCAAGAGAAAGTCATATAGTGTGTGGTTTTAATTTTGCCTGCGTTGCCTAAATGATTTGATCGAGTAATGTTCTCTAGACGCAAGCATTCAATCATAATCACTGATAGGACCAATATCAAGCCATAAATGAACCAATCACGGTCTGCAACCGAACGAGTCTTCGCTTGGAGTCTAATCAAAAGATACCTTAATTAATCCAATCCCTTACCATTCAGGGCCAAGTAATGCAATTACCAGGGATGGAAGCTGTGTTCACTAGGGTGACTCTTCCACGAGACTCAATCAGCTCATGTCAAATGCAGATAACCGTTTACCGGGTCTGAGGACAGTCAATCACTTTAACCTCCCGAAAGGAGGATCCAGGTGTGGGAGCTAGACTAGACAAGGTTTCATTCAGTAGTATTAATCAGGAGACGTAATTATGAAACTGTTAAGGGATTGTATAACAATTTTTGTCTTCATAAAAGTTTGTTTCCCCAGAAGGAATAGGAAATTTAAGTGAAGATGAAACTTTTTGGACGAAGAACTCCCTTCGCATTCTTGTAACAAATGCTGTCAGAATGATCGATAGCTCATAACCATAATTAAAAAAAGATAACTTTTATTTTATACAAAGGGACGGGTTCTCCAAGTATAACAGAGGAAGGCTTATTCTATTTTGTGAGGATGAACCCTAAAGTCTTGAATTCCTCCTCATTTCGTGATGTAGGAAGGAGGTTCAACATTTTTTCACACTATTAAATTCCGGATTAATTTCTTTCTCTAAAGTTCAACAACAATCAAGTACTTCAAGTTAGTTAGTTTATAAATGTCTCCCATTAAAGTGCTTGTGGTGATTGTAAATGCGCAGTGCAGCTGCTCTTATGTCCCTTTCAAGACATGTTTGAACTTGCATTCAGATGTGCCTAAGGTCTTTTTTAAAACACAAATATAGATTATAATAACCGTTTTAAAAATGTCAAGGATGAACTGGTAATACGCCTCATATTTGAAATAGGTTTTATATGCCACATACTTTACAGTGTTCTATGAATTTTTATCACATCACCGTGACACTTTTTATATTCATAACATTAAACTTCAAATGTCGTTTAATATCCAATTCGCTCTACCTTGGAAGTAATACCGAAGGGGAATTATACTTAAGTGGTTCGTCACCTGGTGGGTTCGATCCACCGACTGCAACTACCTCCAGCGTCAGTGACGAGCTCTCTACCACTCAGATGTCAAGAGTAGTATAAGTTAATACCGACTCTGCCGTACATTTGTAGCTTAATGTTTGTGACTAAAAAATGGCATGGTGATGTGATGAAAATTCATAAATAGCTATGTTTCACATGTAACAGTCGGCCGTCATGGGGGAGGAGGGTTGATGACGAAGCTAAGTACAACTACCAGCATTCGTTGGGCATAATATTATGCATGACAGAGTCGGTATTAATTTATACCTCTTTTGACCTCCAAATGACAGAGTATTTGGTACTGAAGTTGGAGGTAGTTGCTGACGGTGGATCAAATCTTCCAGGTGACGAACCACTTGTCAGATATATATATATATATATATATATATATATATATATATATATATATATATATATATATATATATATATATATAATATATATATATATATATATATATATATATATATTTATTATATATATATATATATATATATATATTTATTATATATATATATATATATTATATATATATATATATATATATATATATATATATATATATATATATATATATATATATATATATATATATTGTCACGATGTATTCCAAGTACCTGGTTATATAATATATATACACAACTAGTAACAAAATTCAAAATTTACCTATACTTATATTGCCAGATACACAACTAGAGCTCTTACCTCACTTCAGCCAGATAACAACAATAAAAATTATGACTGAGTACTCTAAAGGTAACAGTGATCCCTTAAAAAGTTCATTAATCACTTGGAAAATCAAACCAAGTTTATCAAAACACGTGTGCGGTATCAACAATTGAACAAGAAATATACTGGAGTAAAAGGGCATCACTCCATCAAACAACTTTGACTGTTTCCCTGGTCTTAATTCACTTCATCAAAACTAAAGGAACAAAACATGTTTATCACTTTGTCTTATGCACACAATTAATCCTATTCACTGGTGGTCAATAAATGAAACGCTGTTTTTAAAAATGTCAAATACAAAAAATTTATTGTTAAATTCAAAATTTATAATTAGAACTCACAATCTGAAAAATTTACTATTACTTGAAAACAACGCAAAAATTTATTTAATTCATGAGTTGAATTATTAAACAAAACTAAATCACAAAACTTTAATTTATCAAGAAATTAAATTAATCAAGCAAAATTTAAACTTTTAAGAATTACTCAGGATTTTAAAAGAAAATCTTAATAAATGAAAATTAAATCAAGTATGCAATGTTAAACTATCAAGAAATATTTAAAATGCTAAGTAAATAAATGTTAAATCACAAATATATAAAATGTGAAAAATCAAGAGATAGCAAAACAAGAACACACAAAAATACACAAAAGACTTATCAATAATAATTTCACTAAGGCAAAACTTCCCTTATATACCTTATTATACCATGGTAATAATAAGTAAAATTCACTTTACCTTACACAAGCTTGTGAAAACCTTTGCAAAATCAAGCAACTGCTTTAAATTCACAAAACAAGACACCGTTACCAAATCACTTTTCCTCCGTTCAGATCTCAGAAGCTAAGATTAACACCAGAGACCACACTAACACTTTACATTAATAATCTCTTTTGAAGAAATAGAGAGAGAGAGAGAGAGAGAGAGAGAGAGAGAGAGAGAGAGAGAGAGAGAGAGAGAGAGAGAGAAAATCAATACTAACAGTCTCTCAAATCAGCATGAGCAAATTTTAGAATTCCAGTAGGAAATGAAAGAATTCATATGACATCACTAAGGCATTTTGGGAACAAGATACGAGAGAAGGTTCTAGAAAAAGGAAGGCGGCGCCACTTCCAGCAAGATGTTTTGAACGCAATTGGGACAATACATGACGTAATCGATCGAGACATATACTCTTACTCTCAAAAGGGCATATGTGATTTAAAAAAAAAATCACATGGGATGCAATCAGAACAGTGCGTGATCACAGCAATGTATATAACATTGCAAAATCATTCGTCTACTTCTTGTACGAGACAGCTTTTACAGCAATTTTTACATGATCAAACAGACTGCAACTGCTATTCCCTATCTCTCAACATGTGAATCAAAACAAAATGCTCTCTTATCTTAACTGATGACAACTGAAGTGAAACAAGCCTCTGCAGAACACATACACGTGTTGCTCATATACTATGTTACTATTAAAAATCTGTTATTAATTCTAAATTACACTGTTAAGGTATATAAATCACTGACTCTTTTGAGATCTGACACTACACTGCATATGATATTTCTACAATTATTATTATTACACATAACACATAATAAATAGAAGAGTAAATATATCAGAACTACAGGATATACATATTGCAAGGCAACATCATGATATATATATATATATATATATATATATATATATATATATATATATATATGTGTGTGTGTGTGTGTGTGTGTGTGTGTGTGTGTGTGTGTGTGTGTGTGTGTGTAATCTTCACATGCATGAAACATATAAATACACATATTACATAAACATAGCATTAAAAAAAATACATAACACACACACACATCTATAAATATGCATGCATATGCCCCAAATTTATGTGCATATACTTGAAAAATACGTAATGTACATACTCACAAATGTACGTGTACCATATGTATGCTCATACAGAACTGGATATAATTCAAATGAAATAGAAGTGGAGTTGCAATTAATTTAGAGAATGGAAATATAGTTGGTTCTGTTATATTATGTAAAATGCATGCACGTAAAGAACAGAATATATTGTCCACGATGAACTATCAGTCTAATTACACAGACACACGCAGACATACATATAGACAAACACATATAACTGTATGTGTGTGTCTGTCTGTCGGCCTGTACGTATGTCTGCGTGTATCTGTGTAATTAGACTTGATAATTCATCGTGGACAATATATTCTATTCTTTACGTGCATGTGTCTTAACAGTGTCTTGATATATACAAATCCAAAACGAAATATTTATTCGGCTTTCGATTACGTCTCCACATTTCTTTATTTACAACAAAGAGGATTTCGCTTAATTTCCTTATGAGATGGATTTCAAGTGTGAAAGGTAATACTGTGGTTAAATTAATGACTAATGGAATTGGGTTTTATATATATATATATATATATATATATATATATATATATATATATATATATATATATATATATATATGTGTGTGTGTGTGTGTGTGTGTGTGTGTGTGTGTATATAAACCAAATTCAATTAGTCTTTGACGTAAAGACTTCTGACACTTTAGGATAAGATATTGCACAATAGTCACATAGGGATTTTGATAGTAATTTTTTATTAGTTGGTGTGGAATTTTAAGGTGACTAATTAAGCCTCAATATCATATTTAGAGGTGGAAATCCATCTAATAAGGAAACTGAGTGAAATTCTTCTAAATGAAAATAGGCAGAAAGACTAATTAAATGTATATAAACCGACCACCACTTATTAAACAATTTTTATTTGCAGGTATTTTAATGATCTTATTAAACTAGAAAATCACAGATATTCTCGTGTTTACAATGGTAATATGATTATACTAAAGTTAAAAAAAGCCCTGAGCTTTTTTCCTGCAAAATTCAAATTCGCCATTGTCCAAATAAAAGACAACCAAAAGGCCATCCAGAGCATAGAAAAACGTGTATGGAAAATTGTCACATGTGTCGAATACTTTTTTTTGTTTGTTTTCGTTCCAGATTTACTAATTCACCGCCTGTTAAACTTAAACCATCTCTTAGAGTTATTTACTCTCAACAAAAACAGAGAGAGAGAGAGAGAGAGAGAGAGAGAGAGAGAGAGAGAGAGAGAGAGAGAGAGAGTTCAATAAAAAGCAGTGTAACGCTGAATATCAGTTTGTGTGGAATGAATAGGGCTCTGTCTGCAAATGTAATAACTGCCAAAAGCCAGAATGGAATTGTAGGGTTTTATTGCACGAGGGAAATTTATACTTCGCAGCCCAGTAGATTCATTTTTGTGAAAGTGATGTAGTACAAAATGTCAGGGTAAAATTATTCCCGGTATTCTTTACGCGTTCCAATTACTCAGGCACTTGTCATAATTACTTTCCACAACTGTTCCAAAAATTGTTTTACCGCGAGACCCTCAATGGATGAAACGCAGAGGTCATGTAAATTTACTGGTAAAAAAAGACTCTGATAATAAAATTTAGAATTGAGAATATTTTTTTACAATCACAAAAAGGAAGCTCACTTCAAAATAATTAATTTAAAATGAAATTTTTAGCGTTAGAATTTCTCTCTTCCACGACGACCACATATAAACAATATAACAGTTTATTTTTATTTGGCTAAACTGTATGAAAATCAAAGTTTTCAATAAGTTTTGTTAATGAGCTTGCTAGCCGAAAATCCTTTTCGATCCAGGTTGTAACCCATCATAATCCATTACCTAGTACTGCTTAGGTCAGGAAATGATCAAGTTCGTTTTGGTGGGTAATGGTCAAAGTTGTAATATGAGCAGCTGGGTTTGGTTTAGCGATCTACAATTCCTTCCCGACAATGAGATACACAGTTTTATCCTAATTTTACTTACAAATTCTAATGCAACTAATACTTTGTATACTTATCACACTACTACCGGTAGAGGGCCAGTACGGAGTTAGAATAATTACTATGTGATTTTCTATCACTGGACAAATTCTTCCACACACCCAATATTGAAGTTTTAGTGACTGTGAGTTCAAGTTGAGTTTAAGTTTGCTTGAGGGAACTTGTTCTCAAATGTAATTTGCCAGTCACATTGCCATTTATATATGTTACGTTAAAAAGAGGTTTATAGTAGCATCTATATTATCGTGTGAGAGAGCTTTCTATGAAAGTGTAGCTGATACCAAGATCGTGTAGGAACATACGTGGCACTTTTACGGTTCCCTTTTATTGTTTGATTCAGGCTGGTGAATTACTTTAACATCAGGGTGAATAAAATGTACTGTTAGATTCAGGTATCAGGGAATTCCGTAGGGAGCCTTTTGGATCCCCGCTCCAGCAGAATTGGGGGCTCTTATTGCTTTCTAAAAAGTCTGATGGGTAATATTCTATTGACAGGTTGCCTTTCCAAGCATAGTTGTGAAGTCTAGTAACCAGATTTTGGCTAAGTTATTCTCTCTTGGAGTTTATTGCATGAAATAAAAAGCACCCAAGCCATGGTGCCCCATTTTTCTGTAACAGTAATGAAAGAATTATTGTGGCCGTGAAGTACCAAATATAAGCCCTAGAGGAGACCCTGTTTGTTGAACAAGAGGCAGTAAACCCCCTAGAAAGTACCAGAGTAGGACCCTTCAACTGACTGGGGCGCCTAAGGATCCGTACAGGATTCTCAGGGGATTGCCTTATTTATTCATTTCAAATTAGTCAAATATTGGAAAAAGATACATGGCGTAGCTTCTAGTTTATGTGATTTCTCAGACACTGCGTTCGTTTACCCAACCGCTTCTATGGTAACTCCGTGGCTCCTGCCTTCACGGGTATTTTTACTGTCCCCGTCAATGAAATGATTGGACGCACCTTTCCGGAATTTGTAGAAGTCATGGCACCCCTAAGCGGCCTACTAGAGACGTGCACCAAGAAGGTCAATCCCCAACTCACAGGGGCCATCTGCACTGCCAAATAGGCTGCTTGGGGATTGGATTCCCATTATGGGCCTTAGACACTAGCTTCTTTACGGTCATTGGGCCCGAGAGGGTTTCCAGCCAAAACTGAACCGTGAGGAAACTTTAGAACTCTATGTAAAATCTTTGTTCTGTCCTTCACTTTGTCTGTGAGAAGCGCACTGATGGATTGTTCCCTCTCCGGGATGATTGCATACAGCCGACGCCAACTTTATATTCTTCTACAGTCTACAGCAGTGGTTAAGAGATTGGCGCGGGGGGAGGGGGGTGGAGGGCAGCGGGTGGACTGGAAGCTTCCAGGTGACGGGGTATGAAACATCGGATAATCATTTGCTTAGGAACCGTACTGCCCTAAAATGGAAAACTTCAGTATCTGCAAAATTTTCGAAATTGAGATATGCCACCTATTGGGCTCGTGGAACACTAATACACAAGTTACTGCAGTTTCAGAATGACTCTTCAGTGCTTTATTTAGGGGGCCCCATTGGCAGTATCTGCAAAATCAGTATTAAGGCATGGGAAAACTGCAGCATCTACCATTTTTTTTCAGTTTTGTATTTTTGCAAATACTGCAGTCTTCCAATTTAGGGCACTTTACATGTCTTACCCGAATGCTCATCCCTCCTGTTCCTATGTAGCCACGCATTGCAGCTGGAATAATGACAATCGAAGACATTACAAATAATGTAAAGAGGAACATCAATCCTACATATATTCCAAATGACAGTAGGTACTAACAATAACCGAATTGCAGCTATGCCAAGTCTGCATTACCTTTAACGAGTTTACAGTAGTTCTGGAACCTAAGACAGATGTTCCATGATGTGTGTTCACTCTGTAAGCTATTTGATAGCAATGTTTGGTAAGTAAAAATCTGTACACTATTAAAACTAAATTTTTTTTGACAAGTAAATTAGCAGTAAAATTTCTTCAAATAACCTTATGTTAGCTATTAATGCATATGGGCAATATTCCATCATAAATTCACCAACTATGATACTGTATAATTAGGTGGTGTCTAATGTTGGAAATTTGCCCATAATAGCGAAGTTTATTTTGAAACAATTAAAAGAATAATAGTGCACGTGTTTGGGAAATGACTCTTCATTATAAAAGGAGAGAATGGGAATTAGCCACAAAGTAAATAGTGAGGAAAATAACGATTTTGTGAGATATAAAGAACTGTTAAAAAATACAAACAGAAGGGAACTTAAAATCGAGAGCGTGGATCACCTCCAAGGACTCGCCAACGGAAGTCTAACAAGAAGAGTTCCTCGAATGAAGTTTAATTCTTCGACAAAGGATGTTGTTGCCTGTGTTGGTCTGGAAAGGCATTAAGTAAAATCCCGTTCATATTCCCAGAAAATCAGTCGGCAAATCCCACTAGTTATCGTTCCCTTTTCATATACGTTCCTGTGTGAAGTGGGATTTTCGTTTTCAACGTTCATGGAATCAAAACGAAGCAAACAAAACAAGTTTAACAAGTTTGAAGTTGCAATTTCTATCTGATGCCCGCCGAGCCAAACACCGCCAAATTATTTATGACTTGTTGACCATACAGTGCAGGCATTACATATCTAGCTGATGAATCACCAAGGTCATTGTTTATAGTGCACAGTTTCATTCATTTTGTTATGTATTATTATTAGTTAAATAGTAACTGTAAAAAATGACCAATAAATTCGGTTGTATTGTAATTAGTCATTTGTTTTCCAACGCAGCATAAAGATAGATAAGTAACTCACTAGCGAGGATGTTCATAATGGCTGATGACTTGTATTGAAAGTTTGGTAGTAATTATTGTTTCCTTATGTTTTCAGTCAATATCCTCCGTATAAAGCTCATCATGTTTTAGGGGTAAAAAATTCGAGCTAAAAAAACTGCATTCAGAAAATAAATTAAGATCTTAACAATGGGTGTCTAAAAGGCCTTATTCATCGGAATTGTAAGAAAAAATTTAGTTTCAATATAATTCCTTTATCTGATTTATATGAGACATTATCCTCTTAAAAATGAAGTTTATCGCTGTGGATAATTGTATCAACTCAGCTACAGCGAAATGGCACTACCATCCATCATTAGTCTCCTATAAGGAATGGTGTGACATAGTATAATACGCAACATACTGTTTATACTTTATAAAACAATGTTTATACATTATGAATATATAAAACAATGTTTATACATTATAAATATAGCTTACAGATTTTAGTAAATTTTTTAGTGGCTGGGACGTGGAACCTACTCAAAATTCAGGCAATAAAGTTTAAGAATCACTGGCATAGAGGAACCAACGAACTTAGGCCTCTGCCTCAGTGCATCCAACAAGAGCACGGGAACATATAAGAAGAAAAGAAATCCGTGGTGTTCGTCAAGCTCTTACACACTGCTCCACGTACGGGGACAACACTGAGGAAACAAAGTTGTCGAAACTAATACTCGGTAATAATGGCTTTTCAGGCAAATTAGAGTAAAGTTCAGTCTCATAGCATACTATTGAAGTTCGTCTTATATGCCAAGATAAAGAAGAAAGCAAAGTAAACGCTTCATTATTTTTATTCCGCCTGAACATCCTCAGGAAAAGTATTATCAAGTACATTAGTATTGCCCATAATCATTGGTTGTATTTTACTGTATTACAGATTATGGCTTACTCCCACGAAAATTTTCTTTTAACCTTTGCCCCGTCAAGGATAGAAGGCATAGTCCCTGCGGAGCTTGATTCCAGTTAATCTGTTTCGGAAATGGTCAACTCCTTAAACAGGAAAACTCGGCAACCACAAGACGCCTTTAAAGAAAAGCTGCGCCAACTGTTGATTCATATGGCCTAGTTCATAGTTGCGACCATCCAAACGACGGGACAAGGACTACTAAGCTCTCGAAGCATTTCTCGTGACACCTACAGGAAAGAGCCGTTTTTAATCATTGTGATCATCGACACCAAAGAAAATCAGGAAGGGCTGAATTGATGAAGACCATGAAAATGACCGATACAACACTTGGATGTAGATGCCTGCACCTTCTTGGAGCTCTGCGCGTTCAGTAAATTAATGAAAAAAAAATATCCAACATAGATGCCATAATTATTCAGTTACATAAACGATGTCATTTCATCATGATTTATTTAATAAAACACAATTAATTTTCGGCTAAAGTGATTTAAATCTCACAGCTTTCTCTGTCACAGTGTCATTATAAAAGGGCTGCAGCAATTTTGACAGATCATTTAGTAAGTGGATTAAAAAAGATTATTGAAATATGGTCGAAGCTACAGTGAGGGTATATTAATATCCGGGACTGGTGACGGAATGTAAATATCCTCCAGATTGTTTGATTCTCTCTCTCTCTCTCTCTCTCTCTCTCTCTCTCTCTCTCTCTCTCTCTCTCTCTCTGAGACCAGCGTTCGACTCTCGAACCGTTACGAAGAAGGCAGACATAAGATCGTTCTCTAAAATCGTTATCTGAGATAATGATCATAACCAATGTCTGTCCAACGTCATCTGAACTCCACTACACTTTAGTATCAATATAAAATATTTTTGGGCACGGCCGACCAAGAAAAATCTTTACCGCAACAATGCTCTGTGGAATATCATAGCTCCAAATGTAGCCAAAAAAGAAAACTGATGCGCAGTCCTATGTGCTTTCCGACTTCAAAGATATAAAGTCACTGAAAATAATAAGAATTTATATATGTACTCTCTCAAATGGAACTGTAGAAGAAGGATACGACAGTAATTTAATTCAAAAGAACCACTTTTATCTTTAAACTTTTTACAGCACTTAATACAATTTCTCACATTCTTAAATCCTTTTAGAATAATAAGGTACACTTGGGTGAACGCTACAGTTTGAAGAATGAAAGATATTAAAAATATCATCTGTCTTGTTCCCAGGAGCAACCTCCAACATATGAGGACTCTGAGATTAATTCGCAGACCTCGTAGAAAAAAGCCCCATGTATGAAATACCATTTAATATTCAATTACTTTGGTAATCATGAAACTTCTTGAATTCGTTGTTGGAAGGGGGGACTAATAGAGTCTTTGAAATGTGAGAAAGATTAGAGTTTTGCATTCATGCCGTATGAAAATTGAAATTCTAATAATAGAATTTCATTAATCCTATTGATCGCAGATACTTCTCCTACAGTTTGCAACTATATATAATGGTTTCCTAGAAACATAATCAGTGTCAAGTTGAATTTTTCCAGGGGTGCAAGTCAGTTTTGTCATAAAATCCCCTATTAGAAATGTAAAATGGTTTGTAGAAATCGGGAAAAATTAAAATGTATGGATCCCAAAGGTTATTCTTCAACATGTTGAAAGCACATTAGTGATCATGTCCCCAAACAAAAGGAACATCTGTCTTGGGTAATTTAGTTATTGCAGCAGTAATTCGCAAGAATCTATAAATATAACTTCTATCATATCCTCTAGCGCCAAGGAATTGCAGGTAAATAAGTGTAGATGCCGAAAAGTTTACAAAATTCAGTTAGGAGGATATTTATCAAACCATTTTAGGGAATGTATTATTTGAGTGACAATGAAAATAACTTTCCTGACTACAGCGGTCTGACTTCTGCAACCTTACAATTGATTATAAGTCTCTCTCTCTCTCTCTCTCTCTCTCTCTCTCTCTCTCTCTCTCTCTCTCTCTCTCTCTCTCTCTCTCTCTCTCGTGATATCTTCCTGGCGAAGGTGTAATTAAACTCACTGGAAGATCTTTGTAATATCTTTTTATCCAGAAATTCGTATCAGGGACCCACATACGCTGAATACCTAAGAGGCAGAAGAGATTTTTTTTTTACCTCTTCCTCCTCCATTTATGTCTTATTCGAGGAAGGTCTCACAAAACATTTAATCAAGAGGAGATAGCATTTCCTCTCATGTTTTTTTTTGTTTTGTTTACATCCTTAATTACTTACTGCAGCGTCATCAAATGAACATTCATCACGGATCTGCAAAAGGTTTCTTCAAACGAGTAATTACGGGCGATATTAGAGCTTGTTAGTATGAGTTGCTCGGCCTTAATAAATCTCTGTTAGGTGGTGACGTAAGAACTGGAACATCCCTGAGATCGAGCATGACAGACAGGTAATTCATTACAGCTGGATCCTCATGATTTAACAAAGAAGTTCTTTTTAAGCTTGAAGCGAGCATTTATTTTTTCATTTATGCTTTATAAGGATTTTTTGACGTTCGTCATGTAAGCGCTTTTAAAGTGGTAATGTCTTTCATTCATTCCCCAACCTTATATATATATATATATATATATATATATATATATATATATATATATATATATATATATATATATATATATATATATATATATATATATATATCCACTTCAATTCTACTGTTTTAATGAATGACCGCTAAGAAAATGCTTTTATATTGTCCATTTCTGTAAGATCAGTATTCTTCTCCTTTCTAATCTACTTGTTTAAAATTAGCCCTTTTAACTCCACTACAGAAAACAGAACGCGCCTATTCTATTGTACAACGGATATTTACGAAAAATGACTGTTTTGTAAAATCTTACTCTCGTTAAATGGAAGTTTCTTTTTTTTTTTCTTCTTCTGTTACAATTAGATCTTCAAAGGGTCGCATCGAGAGAGAGACAGAGACAGAAAATAAAAGTGGATACGCTCGCCCTTTCTCGGAAAAAAAAGTGTAATATATAATTCCCAGAAAACAATCTAATATTTTTTACCCTACAAAGTTCTCGTGTTTCTATACCATTTAATATTTGGTTTCGTTCGGAACGTCTTGTTACTGACTTAATCTTTTTCATAGACATTGAGTGTTTAATAATACTAAAGTTTTAATCTATTTCATAGACAGTGAGTGTTATATTAAAGATTTAATCTTTTTCATAGGCAGAGGATGTTATCTTAAAGATGACGTATACATACAGACTCACGTAAGGCTACTTAACTGCAGCACTCATAGAGGCGGATTTATAGAAAGATCAGGGCCTAATTCATCAAATAAAATTTTTCTGAGCGCCATCATACGTGTGAAATATTAGGAGATTTCTCCATATTTTCTAAGAGTGTATGGTAAGGACCAAGCTAAAGACACAGCTTATGTGAACAAAATGTTGGGAGGGGTAACTACATCCATGCTATGGCAAAAACTTTTTCGCGCTCTTCTTTAAGCATACTTTAATATCAGCCTCCCTCGCAAACAATATACAAGACAGAAGATACAAGAAATCACAACTTTATGTGAAACACATATGGATGCTAAAGTAACCAGCAATTTAAATGGAGAATAAGTTTCTCACTCATCAAGTGGTTTGAATTAACATTCAAGGTGATAAGAGTTACAGCCTCACATCAGTATCGAACATACCATGAGAAATGTCTGTAAAAAAAAAAAAAAAAAAAAAAAAAAAATTGTTTGCCAACCGTGCTACATGCAAGATGGAATCTGTACGTAGGTGTTTTCAATATTGACCATGCATTATCTTTGTTTGGTTTCATAGCACATTTTGTGACTTTTGCGGTGCACTGCAGCGTGGCTTCGGCCCCTAGCTGCAACCCGTTTCGTTCCTTTCGCTGTACCTTCTTTCATATTCTCTTTCTTCCATCTTACTTTCCAGCCTCTTCTAAAAAAATTGATTCATAGTGCAACTGCGAGGTTTTCCTCCTGTTACACCTTTCAAACCTTTTACTGTCAATTTCCGTTTCAGCGCTGTATGACCTCATAGGTCCCAGTGCTTGGTCTTTGGCCTAAATTATATATTCAATTCAATTCAATCCTATAAATGTCTACTATACTGTACATATCATGCCAAAGAACTGATGGAACTATGGGTTAATAGATTTATTGTAATTTTTCAACTTTTAAAAGGATATGACAATTTTATCAATAATATCTTTACAAAGGATTTCCTTTCATCTTCACTACGATGAAATAAAACTTTCTGTTTCTTGCAGATTCATCGTGAAATTCAGGAACTGTGGTGGCGGATAAATACTTTCATTATCGAAGCAGCAGATTATAAAAGAAACGAGATCAGAAAAGAGGAAAATTAAATACGGCAGAATACCAGATATATATTAGGTGAGTTAATGGACTTTTCATTACTTAAACCGTATTAATGGTTATTAATGTTCCATGGCAGCTTTAGTAAAAAGCCTTGGTTTCTGTGACATTGCAGCCATGTACTGTACATTAAAAGCTTCTTTAGATCCTACATTTGAAGCTTTACAATGGAATACTAATCCTTTGACATTTAGAGTATCGCTGCCAGTATGTATGCCTTAATGCACTACAGAGAGAGATGCAATGCTTGTTGTCACTTACATTATATATATATATATATATATATATATATATATATATATATATATATATATATATATATATATATATATATATATATAATGTAATATATATATATCTATCTATATATGCATTATATAAGGCATACATACATTAAGGCATACATACGGTAGCGATACTCTCTAAATGTCAAAGGATTAGTATTCTATTGTAAAGGTAAAGTTTTTTTATCCATCTATGTTATTCAAAATGAAGGCGTTTTAAAGAATGTATTCTTTCACTTGTTATGACATAATTCAAATTGACACCTACTTAGATGGAACAGCTCTCCCATAAGATTGATGAAATAAGAGAAATGTATATGTATATATATATATATATATATATATATATATATATATATATATATATATATATATATATATATATATATATATATATACATACATACACATTCCTCTTATTTCATCAGTCTTACGGCAGAGCTGTTCCATTTAAGTAGGCGCCAATTTGAATTGCGTCATAACAAGTGAAAGAATACATTCTTTTAAAACGCCTTCATTTTGAATAACAGAGATGGATAAAAAAACTTTAGCTTTTTCAAGTAGTTTTTTATAGATGGTTAAAGTATAACATTTTGTTTAACATAGCACCTTGATTGCATCACAGAAATTTCTGTTAATAGATTATTTGTTGTCATAGGCCCTCTTATTAATGAGATAAACCACTAGGTATGCAAGAGATTGCTCGTGCACGTGGATTCTTAGGTTTTATATAGATCTTCATTTTAGGATTAATTATATGTTCGTATCTTATATGGGATATGATTATCTCTAGTTTTTATCTTTTTCCATTTTATAGGTCGGAAGATCGAATAAAAAATACGCTGTAACAAATCCAATTGCCTTAGGTCATTGTTACTATTTATATTAATTTATGTTTGTACATAGTTTTTTTATCCGATCTTAATATCAGTGGCTTATGTCTCTAATATCCGAATGGAAGTTTAAAGGAAAATAAAGCATTATTATATATCAGCACCTTCCCAGCTGTATTTCACTGTTATTACGGTAATTAATTCTCTCTCTCTCTCTCTCTCTCTCTCTCTCTCTCTCTCTCTCTCTCTCTCTCTCTCTCTCTCTGCATAGGCTCTTCATTCGTGCATGTGACATATTGATAGAATTGTAGAAGTATAAGATTTTTCCCTTCATTCGCTTTGACTGGAGCATAGCATAAAATTGCGTTTCATCGCTTGAAAAAACTTGAGCAGATTAATTTTACTGGAAGCTTGTTTATAAACTTATGCTGATTAGTTCATAACAAAATGAAAGTTCATTAAAGGAAGGTAAATAGTGTCAGCAGTGAAAGCGTCTAACCTTTAGAAAGGAATACCTAATTATTTAATACAGTGATACTCTTTTGAGAGAGAGAGAGAGAGAGAGAGAGTGGATATTTCACTTTAGTTATATCTCTTGACACAGTCTATTTCGTTTATAAAAAAATAGAGCAGACAGAAAATGTATCACTTAAGCTTAAAAGATTATATGGACTCGTCACTTCCACGAACTAATATTGTAGCCGCGATAAACATTTTTTCTTTTTTTTTCTGGAAAAGTTAATTGGTTGAGTATAGGAGAGTCAGCTTCGCTGTCTCTCGCTAAATACAAAGACAGCTAATCGTTCTCTGATGCTTCGGTTGCATCCCATTTTGTAAGCCAGGAACCAGAACAGGTGTTGGTTTTTTCCCTTCTTTTTTATTTCGTGTCAAAAGGCGCTTCATCGTCGCTAAATTACTATTCCGTCACGTTGAAGGATTATCATTACTCTTATTATTCCAGTGTTTGCTTTTTTTTTGTGTATGGAATTAAAAACTTTTTTAATCCGTTTACAGTTGTCATTTCCAAGTAATTTATTTTCGTACGTCAGGAAACAACAGAATAATGTTGGCATAACGTTCAAATAACCGTATTTTCTTATCATTTGTGCCGTAAACCGGAGATTATGCCAAGATTTTCGTTGGGCTTTATTTGTCTATAAGAAATAGTACAACCTCTTCCCACTTTTTTTTTTTTTTTTTTTTTTTTTACAAAGCTTCCACTCTTTACCTCTTTATATAAATGCCTGTGTGTATGTGCGTGTATTAAAATGGGAGGGCAGAAAAGGATAGAGCGAAGAGGAGTCTAGGAAAATCATGAAACTTGGTGTTAATGAAGCGTTTTTTGATTAAAAGTTATATGTTCCTCTTGCCACGGCCCACATGACTGACTCTTATGGATACCAGTTGCTCATATGTTGCTTGCATCTTTAATGAGTTTCCCATGTGTCTTTTTATCGTCTTGTTACGCATGCCCTGAGAGAGAGAGAGAGAGAGAGAGAGAGAGGGAGAGCATGATTGATTTGAATCGCATTAGTAATATAACTGATTGAAATGTATATGGCTTATTCATAAATAACGTTTTGGTCTTTTTGTGAATATACACACACACACATATATATATATATATATATATATATATATATATATATATATATATATATATATATATATATATATATATATATATATATATATATATACTGTATATATATACACATATATGTTTATATAACAGATTGAAATGTATATAGCTTATTCATAAATAACGTTTTGTTTTTTGATAATATATGATTATATATATATATATATATATATATATATATATATATATATATATATATATATATATATATATATATATATATATATATATATATATGTGTATATGTGTGTGTGTGTGTGTGTGTTTGTATAACAGATTGAAATGTATATAGCTTATTAATAAAAAACGTTTTGACCTTTTTCTGATAATATTTAATTAGGATTGCAGTGTGTAAGTTAACGTTAAATGCAATGTGTAACTTTTGTTTTATGCATGACGTTCCACGATGCTTCATATAAAAGGAAGGTTAATTAGGCTATATATTGACTCATTTCTCAAAAATTGAAAGCGATCAATTACATCACCCAAGAAGTTAATTTGAACGTAATCACATGTAATAAATGTGTAGGTAATTAGAGATTCAAGCTAATCTTCAGCAAATAACGGCAGTAAATCCCATATTGTAAATGGGGCCAGACATTAGTATCCTTTTAGATTAAGAGCAACATTCAGGCTTTTTCCATACCCTTGCAGCCTGCCTTGTATATCGTTGGCGCTCCTAAACTAATAATGTTGTGTTGGCTGGTGCAGTGATCATTGTATAATCTTTCATCTCATTCAGAATAGAGTTACTGACAGGTGAAAATAATATAGATAATATAAATCATCATGCAGAGGATTTTCGCACTTTTACAGTATTTATTCATAAGTATATAAAAATAAGCATGTCAATTCACGTTAGTGCCCAGTAACTTCTTACAATCTAACATCTATTTATTACTTTTATTGGCAAAGATGAAGATATATCATGCGTGATTACCGGGTACTCATTTCTTATTTCATAACCAGTATTATTCCTTCATATCAACAAAAAACAAAGCGCATCAAATAACGTCACGTGCACTCGACAGATGTTTCCTTCTTTGAGCTAAATTAAACTCTTGCCTTTTTTGGTGTCTGATTGGTTACAGTGCCAAATAAGATTACCGTGAAAGTAGCCCAAGACGTCAAACTTAAAAGAATGTTTCTCTGTATATTTGATTTAAGAATGCTAAAGTCTCATGCAGTGTTTTAGGTTTAAAACAGTTTATACATATTCTGAGGAATAGTAAAAGTTGTTAGAATTTTAATAAAGTAAATAACAGTAATTACAACGTAACACTGTAAATAAATACATGTGCAGTGCTACAGAATATTTAAGCAAAGACCAATACTGCCATTTATATCAATATGGGTTCATTGTATATACCGATTACCATTCCGGAAACAGATGTATTAGCAGTAGTAAGGTGAATAAGAGTCAGAGATATATGTTTAGTGCTGAAAAAATAAATTATATATATACAGTATATACACACACACACACACACACATATATATATATATATATATATATATATATATATAGACATAGATATATATATATATATATAGTATATATATATATATATATATATATATATATATATATATATATATATATATATATATATATATGTGTGTGTGTGTGTGTGTGTGTGTGTGTGTGTGTGTGTGAGAGAGAGAGAGAGAGAGATTTTTCATTTCATTTTCTATAACTGTTCTTCTTTCCAGCAGATCAAAATACCATTTCTTCAAATACATTCCAGATCTCTCTTTTTTGCCCTTCCATAACTGGGGTTCATATGTGATTTCGATGACTACAACCGTAATCTCCACTATAAAACCTGGATGGATTTCCGATATCTTTATTTAAATTTCAAATGAAATCCGGATTTACCTAGGTTCTTGGGATATTGGGAATAGCGAGTCACTCGCAGGCGCTCTTAATAAAGTATTTTTAAAAATTTTTTCATAAAACTCAGAAAGAGAAAGATAGGTAGAGAGGGAGAGAATATTTATGTTCTAAATGTGTGAAGAAATTAACGCCATGGAATGATTTGCGTCACATCCAGCAGCCTTAAGATGAAAATAGCCTGACGCTGTAGAAATGTTATCATTCAGCATCTTTAACGAACATGAATCATCCAAAATCACCGGCTACAAAGAATGTGAGATTTTGCGTAGAAAATCAACTGTATGAGTCATTCTGTCCTCAGTTATTCTTCCTTGCTGTAGATATTCATCAATAATAGGTCGTCAGAATCTTTCTGAAAATTGATAACGGCCACAATTCAGATTTGCTTGTTTGCAGCCACTTGTCGTAAATCTCTCACAGGCGTATACTGTTTCAGCATTATTTTGTAGCAAGTAGAAGACAACGTTTTTAATTTTTCATTTTTTTTTATAAATGTGCTTATTGGTATTCCTTATTCCTGGATGTCCACATTTTTTCAATGAGAAACGAGGAAAAATAAAATATGCAGGAAGTTTTATAAAAACGAAGAAAAAATTTAACATAGACTAAGGCAGTATAAGTGAAAAAAGAGAGTAAATAAATATATAAAATTGAAACAGTTCGGGAACGTTCTAATCAACGAAATAATGAAGCTTAAAAAAGAAAAATCTCGTTTTGAAGTAATTTTTCTCTCCGCGTTTTTCCTCCCATCCAATCCAGAAACTCTGTAAACGAGAAAATCCTTCCCTAATCAGACCAGCGCCATCATTTACTCGCGAGCACATTCAGGTCCCGGAGCCAGCCCATCACAGCCTCTTGCAAAATCAAGTTGGGAATCTGATGGGGAATTACCGGCAAATATGTAGAGAATTGGGGGTAAAAATAATAACGAATTGGTGGCAAAAAATAGAGAATTGGTGGTTAGAAAACCGAGAATTGGTAGCAAATAAGCAAAGAATTGGTGGCAAAAAAATAGGGAACTGGTGGCAACAACATGGAGAATTGGTGGCAAAAAAATGGGACTTGTTAGCAAAAACAAAGTGGTGGCAAAAAATTGAGAATTGGTTGCCAAAAGTAGAGAATTTGTGGCAAAGAATAGACAGTTGGTAAAAAAAAAATATGCTCTTTTATCACAAATGCCTTTAATGGCTGACAAAGTAAAAACGTAAAAATGGAATCATATGTAAGATGAAAGTTCCTCAGTAAGAAATATTTCCTGAAGACTATGAAGAATAATTTCTCTCGTTTGAGATGAGAATAAATGAAACACTTTCTGTGTAGGAAATCTTGATGTAGGATTTAGAAAGATTTCTTTTTTCCTCGTCAAAAGAAATGAAATGCTGTTATCCTTTCCTTTGAACTGTTTTTAAGTGCATTTTAATCCTTGCGTCAAAATTTATCACACAAGAAAAAATTTTTATTTGAAACGAACAAATGCTAGATAATTTATATGAAATATGTCCCACAGCTAAACTTAAAATCGATTTATAATAATAATAATAATAATAATAATAATAATAATAATAATAATAATAATAATAATAATAATAATAATAATACATTTGAAATAAAACACTAGGAGTATATTCACCATGATATGCGAATAAGTAACATTCTATAATAATTCTAGTTGAGCTTTATAAAACAGTTGCCTCAGTTTACGTTGAATGCATTGAAGAGTTTTCAGTAATATTAAGAAATTTTGGGTAAAAGACTCCTCGGTTGAAAAAGTAGGTTGGATACACTTTTTTTTCATCAGAGATTAGAACTCAGGTAAAATACACCAGACTAATCACAAGTTTCATTTCTGTCATATACACCATCCTTGCAAGACGTATTTAATATTGCATTGTCATGTTTTGAAATTTCTAATAGTTTTCACGTCAATATATTTCATATAATTTGAAAGTGTACTTACAGACAAATTTCCAGAACTTTTCATTGAGGAGTACTGTACTCTGATCTACCCTGTTATTACTAAATCGCATGAAATATTTTTCGTCCAATAAATCCTATTCCCGTAGGGGGGGGGGGTAGTGTCATCAGTGCACCACATGGGGTACACTGTAGGCATTACTGAAGGTTCTTTGCAGCGTCCCTTCAGCCCCTAACTGCAACCCCTTTCATTCCTTTTACTGTACCTCCTTTCATATTATATTTCTTCCATCTTGCTATCCACCCTCTCCTAACAATTATTTCACAGTGCACCTGCGAGGTTTTCCTCATGTTACACCTTTCAAACCTGCTTACTCTCAGTTTCCCTTCCTTTGGCCTAAACTCTGTATTCCATTCCAGTAAATCCTAGGCTTTACTTAATCCCCGTCAACCCCTCCCACCCGTTTCATATCCTCAACACCACAGCAGTATTCACTCATCTTCTCATATGACTTTGTGTCATCACCGAAACGATACAGTATTTTCCTTTGTGAGTAGGACTAGTAATTGGAAGGACAAGGTCACTCTGTGTAAAGAGTTTAACACTAAAATGAACAGACAAAAAAAAAAAAAAAAAAAAAACAGTTTGGTAGGGAAATAAGAAATATGCCTTATGGTTATGAAAGTTCAATATATTTTCAAGCCATCAAGTTTATTTGAAAGCCTGCCTTTTCTGTATTTTCACTGGTTGATGCCTTATAGGCTATGGCGTAAAATAAATTTGTTGAAGAATAATGCAAACACAGAAGACTGAGAAAGACCGCCTGATGACTTAATTTCGAAGAGTCATTTTTAACTTGGACCTCATTTTTGACAAACTGGTCGAAGACTGAAGACGAAGATTTTCCATGGAAGATGTTTCAACAAAAAATCCTGTCCCTTTTTCCGTCCATCAGAGATTCCAGGGGAATCGTCATAACTGTCAAAAGCGGTCTTAGTCATCCATTATTCATGCTGACAAGTTGTTTTCGTTGAGAAGCGAGATTCAGTATCGTCGAACGGCTTTCCACACACTTGATTTCAATTCGACAACGTATTCGAGTCGTATGAAATTAGAATAAATAACGGAATAGAATTATGTAGCGTAAAAAACGAAAAGAAGCTATGTAATATAATTAAAGAAGAAAGGGGCTTTTATTGGGATCCTGAAGAACATTTATAGTGAAATTATAGGGAAGTCGTGATGGAATTTTGATTTGATTTCATACCGTTTACCACATTCTTCACTTCAAGTGATAAATGTCCTCCCCCCCCCTTTTTTTATTTTAGGTCCCAGTTTGGTTTCTTTGAGCTGGTATTTATTCTTTTGTCCAAATTTTCTTATTGAAATTTACCATAATTATCTTTTGCGATTAAATATCCAGACTATGTTCATTCAGTGCTCAATGGGCTCATGGTGCCCGCTAATGCGAGAAACGTTATTCATATCCATTTATTTTTCGCATTAATATCATAATCAATATGGGCCCTGGCTATCATGTACGTGTAATTGCAAATAACTTGTCTCTTATTTGTTTATCGAAAACATGTAAATTCTCCTAATATTTGAGCCTACTTAGGTTTAAGAAGAATAGTTATCGTATTAGGAAAAAAATCCACACTATCGGCTACCCTCACCCCACCCCCCAAAAAAAACTCATCGCAGAGTTTTAATTATCTTCATAGTATAGTTTTTATACCATCTTTAGCATGTTTAAGAAATCTGTTTTCTTGTATTTTTGAGGGAAGACAAAATCGACATGTGTTTCTGTACCAAGGCTTTTTTATTAACTTCTGTGCAGAGATTTTACTCTTTTTGAATCAACGTTGTGTATGAAGCTTGGTTTCTATAAATAACAAGTACAGCATAGTAATGAGGTGTTATTTTTTTGTAAGTTTAAAATCAGTAAGTTTCACATTTTGCGGGCAAAATGTGAAACTTACTGCAAAATGTTTTTGCTAGTATTTTTATGAATATCTCTCTAACATTAGCATTTTCAAATCATGTTCTTAAATCAGTAGGCCTATCTTGTAAGAGTAATTTGGATGAACATTAATTTCCTGCTGTCACCTAGCAAAATTTCTTTGAAGTAATAAGGCCCCTTTTTAAATTATTTTTTAAAACGCCTCCCACGACCTTGTTAAATGTAGCCTGTGAAGCAAAAATGAAATATGCTAGAAATTTCCCAGCATCAGCTACATGTCATTTTCATATTTAGTACGAGATTACTTGAAAATGTTCGTACATTTCAAATAATGGAGAAAACTAAAGTGCACATAAATCACGACTGTTTAAATTTAGGGGTCAAGAAAATCATCAGAAGAGATTCATTTATTTTTTAAGTGTGAAGAGGCCGTTGCTTTTTTTTTTATTTGAACCCCTTCGTTGAAATGAAAAGCTTTGTTATGCTTCTGTTTACATCAAGAGATTGTAGGTTTAATTATATTAATGTTCATTCATACATCAGGGTAATTCTTTACCTTTCTCTTTCAAGTTATTTGCGCCAAAATAATTATAAGATTCCAGAGTTTCTTGACATTGCTTTTTCACTAGTATTAATAGAAAGTATAATTACCTGATGATCCTTTTTTTTTTTTTAAATTTTTTTCATACTATGAACATCGCGTTGTTAAGGAAGTGGCCTTGAATGTAAACTCTCTCTTCGTGAAAATTTATAATTTCCTTTTTCTTTTTGTAAGATATTTTTTCTAAGATTGCGTTCTTTCCTTCTCATGCATTAAGGAAATGATAATTTCCAACTTATTATAATTGTCTGTCGTTTAGTAAATGTGTTTTCACTTACCATTGAGTTTATTTCCGTTAAATTCTCATTGTATTTTGCTCCCCTTGCTAGTGGCTACAGACCTAAATAATGACGTGAAAAGCTAATTAAATGTCTCCGGAAATAGCGAGCAGCTGTAAAGTGCAATAAACGAGTAAGTCCCTTGGTGCTCAACAGCTCAGGGACAGAGATCAAAGAGAGGTCAGGATGCTGTAAGATATGAAACTTGAAGGAAGGGAATAATTAAACCAGTCATTCCAGTATTTCTGAGAGGTTAGTCACGAATACGCATTAGACAAATTCGGTCATTAAGATAGTGCTCTGATTATTCATTAAGAAGCTAAGCTTATTTCAAGCATTATTTAAAAATCCTCTGGTAAAGAAGGTAATTTTTTGGTATTTAGAGAAATATTAGTTTTCTTTAATTAAACTGCTTGGTAATACCCAAAAAAGCATTGGATTTTTACGCGACGAGAGACTATAGAGGCAATTTTATCAGCCTTAAGGCAGTTCTGACGTTTATATTCAAAATAGTTGTGCAGTGGGATTCTTAACCATTAGTCTGAAAACTGAACCACATTGACCATATATGAATAAATGTAGATGTCAGGAGAAAAATAACTTACTCATGTGTCGTCCATTTTATATAGTGAAACTATGTCATAAAGTAAGCACGTTCGGTGTTAATATTACTAATGGAAGTATTTAAGATAGTAAGAATTATGGTTGTTCAAAGCGAGATGACAGTGGTAATAGTACTGCCTATCCATGATAGTAACGAAGTTGATAGCACGAAAGAAAAAAGTAAGGAGGAAACTTGATTTAATCGAAGATGATTGCTCCCATGAACAATGATTCAAAAACCAATTATTGGCGAGATAAAGTAAAGCTGTATTAAATAGTAGTGGATAAGGGATTTACTTTTTTCATCTGTTAGTTTTCGGGGAGGTGATCTACTGTTGTTATGTGTATAATTTGCGGTTTCACGGAATGAATAGAATTATTCAAAGTAGAAAGTGATGTATGGAAAAGTTCCCTTAATTTTCAATTTAGGGTTTGATTGGGTTAATCAATATATTCGTATTAATGTAGAGAGAGAGAGAGAGAGAGAGAGAGAGAGAGAGAGAGAGAGAGAGAGAGAGAGAGAGAGAGAGAGAGAGAGAGAGAGGAAATCTTACTTCACTGACAACTAATTTGGAAAATCATTTTTCCTGTGACCATATATATGGGACCAATTATTAAAAAAAAAGTTGTAATATTATGTTATGGTACTTATAAATATTAAGGCTTGATATGCAGAATATGTAATAATTATAATTTTAGAAAAATAATTTGAAAGGAAACTTTGGTAATCTCTAACTTAATTGTGTCATGGACAGCAGGAAAAGAAAGCCCTCTTGAATACCGTTGGTTAAAAGTCCGTGGAAAACCCCTCTTATTTTTATAACGGAATTCACGGAGATTAATAATAACAGGAATTTATTATTATTATTATTATTATTATTATTATTATTATTATTATTATTATTATTATTATTATTATTATTATTATTATTTAACTCTGGCCTGATGAAATTGTGCGAGACTGGGCCAACAAATGTAATTTTACAGAGGTGTCTTCCTCCAGACACCGAATTAAATGAAGTTTTAAAGAAGTCTCGTCAACTTAATTCTTTTCCAGCACTCCAAAGACTTTCATTCCTGGCTTTCCATTTTGCGTCAGTTTTTCCCTCAGTAAATCTTTAATAGCTTTTCGAGGAAGTTCAGTAGTTTTATTCCACTGTTTTTAGTTCTTAAGTACTTTATTTATCAACTCTCACTCTTTTTGGAAGCCACGTTGGTATCACTATCTCGTGATTCGGCATCAATTCATTTCCTGAGGCAACTAAATAATATTTCATCTTAATTTCTTATAAGCATGTGTGATAGATGAACGAGGGATGTCTTGAGTTTTTCTGCTTTATAAAATTCGAGAAAGTTTGAAGATGGAAATTTGGTGTATGTGTGTATATAGATTCATATATATATGTTTGTTATATATACATATATACATACAGTATATGTATATTATATATATAATATATATATATGTTATATTATATATATATATATATATATATATATATATATATATATATATATATATATATATATATATATATATATATATATATATATAGAGAGAGAGAGAGAGAGAGAGAGAGAGAGAGAGAGAGAGAGAGAGAGAGAGAGAGAGAGGGGCGGGGTGTAAACTCGATATATGCGTATCACATTTCCAGCTTAGTGGAACTTAAGAAAAAAATAAGACATGTAACTGACGCGAGATGTCATACATTTGAAATGAATCTTCTTACGTTCGCTTTCAGAACTTCATCTATGAGATACCGTGATGCAGGAAATGGAGGAAGTGACGTGAGTTTTATCATGTGCATTATTCATGAAATTGAACGTTAGATTATGTTGAAAGAGGTGACAGATCAAGGAAATAAACGCATGCACTTTACTTTCTCTATATTAAGAATTAACCTTCCCTACGCACACACATAAATGGTTGCATCATTATTAGGATTCTTTTACCGTTATGCACTTGTTTGCCAGTGACAGGTTTATCAGCCACATGTCGCATCATTCACAACTTCTTTACAGTTGCCTTTTCGATTCATATATTTGAATTTATTTCTGTCTTCCCGACACCAAATTTTCATTTAAGATATTTTCAGGACGTAACATTCCCTGGAGAAACGTAGCTCTTCTTTCTTCCATACAAACAGACAATATGAAATGTTTTCTTACGAACGAAATAATGGCTTAAGGGATTAGAAAAAAAATAGCCGAATTCAAATGGGAATGTAAATGAACCGGAACAAATTCGCCTCTCAAGAACCATGAAATTTTATGAAGGGAGTAACAATAAGAAGGGTTTTAATAAACAATGGGTTTTCGGGCCAAGTCATAAAGAATTCTGTGGTTCGAAACGGAGATTGAGAAAGTATTATATCAAGAAAAGAAAAGGTTGTAAATGTTCGGGGTGTTTCGAGAAAACTTTGTAGGAAATGAAATTCTTATTGGCATTCGAACTTTGGTCAAAATGTGTGGCGCTTTGATAATATAGTATATTACAGTACATTTAGAACGAGTAAATTTGTGAGAAAAAACATCCTGCATAATAAGTCGTTATTTATGAATATGTTATTAAACAAAGTTTCTTGTCTTTATTTTAAATCTCGATGACCATCACAATTGAAAGAAAATTTGCCGGAAGCTGTTCAAACGAATGAATATATACATATATATATATATATATATATATATATATATATATAAATATATATATATATATATATATATATATATATATATATATATATATATATATATATATATATATATATATATATATGTGTATATATATATATATATGTGTATATTTGATTTTTAAATCACAAATATTTAAAATATATATTATAAGAATAAATATGTGTGTGTGTGTGTGTGTGTGTGTGTGTGTGTGTGTTTGATTTTAAATCACAAATATTTAAAACGTGATGATTATAAGAACAAAGATACAGCAACGTGGCTGTAATATTTGTTCATATATATATATATATATATATATATATATATATATATATATATATATATATATACACACACATATATGTGTGTATTTATATATATATATATATATATACATATATGTGTGTATTTATATATACATATATATACATATATATATATATATATATATATATATATATATATATATATATAATATATATATATATATATATATATATATATATATATATATATATATATATATATATATATATGTAGTGGCTATAAAGAGCGGAAATAGAAAATTGAG
This sequence comes from Macrobrachium rosenbergii, assembly GCF_040412425.1. Taxonomy (NCBI): domain Eukaryota; kingdom Metazoa; phylum Arthropoda; class Malacostraca; order Decapoda; family Palaemonidae; genus Macrobrachium; species Macrobrachium rosenbergii. The sequence goes on along the minus strand of NC_089783.1, from coordinate 41,365,049 downwards.
TGGAATGAGTGAATTACCATGAAATTTACTTTTTCAATTTGCATTGTCGTTTCGACTCCATTCGAAATGTTAGAGCAATTGATGCATTTCCAACACTTACCATCATAGTGTTTGTTTGGAAATTCATAGAAATCAAATAGTAATTTTTTTACGACTTTTGACCAGTCATTTACGAGACCAGGCATTTCACCCGGTAATTCTTCAGAGGCACTCTATGATAATAGAAGAAGCACGCACGCAATGCATCATAAAGCCCAAGAATGACAAGAGAGAAATACTCTAATAATAGAACACCATTTATACTAATGAAGGAAGTCTTATTTAAGGACACATGCGAGTAATATCCTGAAGTATATGGCTAAGGATCTCGCGTTAGGCTGGGAAGACCCGAGTTGAAATATATGTAATGCTTTTCTCGTAAATGTAACCTGGTCCTTGATATATTACCTTCCTGGATATAACTGCAATCCCCGAGGCGAATGTTCCTCTCCATTTGTGGTTTGTTACAGGCATATTAATAACAGAATTTTACCCAAATATAATAAGAAATATTTATCATGAGAAATAGAGTAGTTACTTTGTGCATTCACTTTATACCATTCCCTTTAATCTCATAGAAGAATAAAATTATTTTTTTTATATTTTATAAGAAAAACAATACAATAATACAAATTTTACAGGTAGATCATAATATATTTTTTACATGGTAAACATTTCTTACGAAGACCTCATAATATTATGTACAAGTCATCACATATATGTTGCTGTTGAGAAAAATAAGTCTTGCATTTATATCCATACGATTTTAGAATGAGGAAGACAACTATTTAGGGAGAAGATCTTTGGACCTGCTGGTTTGGGTTCGTTGCTTTATAGCTATGAAACATGTTTTGTAACTAAGCCAAGAATATTTCATTTAGCAATGCAACCAAGCAGTGAGGTACGTGCTTAACACTTATATTAATAATTATCATAAATTATGATAAAAATTCACGTAAATAGTGATCAAAAATTAGTTATAGGGGATTTGGATTTCTTGTTGTAGGTTAATCACACGTCTGATAGCACATGGAATAACAAGTGGAGCGTCAGAGAAAAATGAGAATTAACCCAGTAACACTGAAGGCAAAAAGCGACGTAAAAACGAAAATTTCATTTGTTTTGTCTGTGTTTGTGTCTGTTACGGGTTAGACCTTTCTGGAGTGACGTACAGGCCGTGTGCAAAGTTTCGTCTGGATCTGTCAAGCGGTTCGGTTCTCTATAGTTGTTGACAAACAAATATATATATATATATATATATATATATATATATATATATATATATATATATATATATATATATATATATATATATATATATATATATATATATATATATATATATATATATTTATATATATACAGTATACAGGTATATGTCAATTTCTTGTGCTAGGTTTCTTAGTAAAAGGATCAAATATTTCTATCAGGACCACGACCTTATTTTTATCGTTAAGTGCTCCCCATAGCAACTATCCCTTGGGAAATACAAAGGTAAGAGTTCTAAGAAGGAAATTGACATCATAAATTCTCTTTGACGAGAAACGCCAGTTACAAGTTTGAAACGGAAATGTCGAGAACTAAAATATAGATATATAAAAATTTTATTCAAGGCCTGAAGTAATAAATGTATATCCATAAAATATTATCGTGGAGTTGCTTAAATTTCTTGAACAACTGAATTTTTTCTCTGATGATGATAATAATAATAATAATAATAATAATAATAATAATAATAATAATAATAATAATAATAATAACTGTTAGTTATTATTATTATTATATTATTAGGGTGGTAGAACTCTCCTGGTATATCAGTTCTGCAAACTACTTAGTTCCTTATTACATTACGATTAACAATTGTCTTCCTTTGTTAAGACAATTATATAGTGGCAAGAGCATTATCTTCATCATCATCATCTCTCTCTCTCTCTCTCTCTCTCTCTCTCTCTCTCTCTCTCTCTCTCTCTCTCTCTCTCTCTCTCATTTTTCCATTTTCCACTCATCTTCCCAAAAAAAACAGAGATGCAGAACAATTATCGAAAAATTGTTTGATATTCAGTGATTTGCGATTCATCACTTTCCAGGCATCCCATTTCGCTACTTTCTTTGGTCTGTCATCATCATTCATATTTGACCTTCCCCTGGCCCCTCGCCATTTTCGGTTTTGCATTTTCTTGCTCGTCCTTGCACATTTCAGTAACCCTCGTCTGTCATACAGCTGTCGTAGGCTGCAATAAATTTTTTTTTTGGTGGTGGGGGGATTCCCTATTTGCTGTCCTCAGAAGTTTAAGGGTTGGAAATAAACATAGATATACATAAATAGGTAATTTTGATAGTAAATGTTACCAATTCCCGATATTAATCTCCCACAATCCTTAAATCGCAGTTTCTCGTTCACACTGACATACATACACAGACACATATATATATATATATATATATATATATATATATATATATATATATATATATATATATATATATATATATATATATATATATATATATATATATATATATATATATATATATATATATATATATATATATATATATATATATATATATAATACTGTATATATGTGTGTGAAATATCAGCACACAATCACGTGTGGAGCAGAAATAAATTTCTGCTCACATCAGGATCGAACCCAGGTTTTTCAATTGGAAAACGAGACCACTGTCAACCAGGCCACAGAAGTCAGAAAAGAAGTTGAAACCTAAGTACCACTGTACTTAAGGCTTTACCTGGGCAAGCTGACTACTTGCATCCTTTCTGGTTGGCAGCGGTCTCGTCTTTCAATTGAAAGACCTGGGTTCGATCCTGACGTGAGTCAGAAATTTATTTCTGCTCCACGCGTGATTGTATGTTGATATTTCTATCATATTCACTCAGAAAGGATAATTCGAAGGAAATGCTGTCAATTGGGTCACTGCTGAGTCGGGAAGTTGGGGAAAAGAAGCTGGTATGCGAGCAGTTAGCTTGCCCAGGTCAAGCCTTAAGTACAGTGGTACTCAGGTTCCAACTTCTTTTATGACTTGTGTGGCCTGGTTGGTAGCGATCTCGTCTTTCAGTTGAAAGACCTGGGTTCTGACCCTGATGTAAGTCAGAAATTTTATATATATATATATATATATATATATATATATATATATATATATATATATATATATATATATATATATATATATATATATATATATATATATATATATATATATTATTATATTCGTGTGTGTGTGCATGTATATACATGTGTCTGAGACACTATTTGAAACTGAAAAAGTTCTTAAAGGAGGACTAGGCTGGCTAGCCTAAAGCAAACTTGACTGGTAACTGATTCTGATAAAGAAATGGAAAACCAAATAGACTTTTTAGTAGCGCTGACAATCTCTCATAGCAGAAGTTACTTTCAAGCCCTTGAAATTTACGCCATTCTACCATGTGTCTTTAGGTTTTGTCTCTGAAACAATCTTTCGCAACTTTTGAGGAAAATTAAGAACTTTTTCTTGTTTATGCAAGACTTATTTATTTGCAATTATAATCCTACATAAAATGTGTGCTACTTCATACCCTTAGAGACGGGATACGGGCTAGAAACGCAAGTAAACAGAAAATGCCTATCCTTGAACACCTAAACTAGGAAATCTGACAAGCATAAGCAAAAAACAGAATGATACTGACATTTATTAAGACAGGTGATATTACAGTATGTGGAGTTGATGGAATTTCTTTATTTCAATTTCTTATTATATATTTATCACTTTTTAATGCCAGGACTTCCTTATGTAATCAAGAACATTATTATTTTGAACATCATGATTTAATAGAACATTTATTACTTGAGACTCATATTAAGCTCATCTGAAAAAAGTGCACAGTAAAATAAAAATTTAGCAATAATGATTTTTCATGAAATGTCAGGATACCAAAACTACATGTCGCGTGACGACAAATTCTGACCGGGTCCTTTATCGCTTGTTTAACAAATCCGTGAAAATGACATTCTTCAATCTGTGGTAACGTTTTAATAAAAATTACCTTTGTGGGATAATAAAGTCTAACATATCTTAAGAGTTAATTTGAATTCAGCTAACACTATATAGATAACCATGCAGGTATTTAAGTTTTTTGCATGTATGCTTACGTGTCTTCTGTTATCCATTTGTCCTTATCGATTAGTCTCAAAGGCGTCCTTTTTCAGTCAACTAGAGTAATTTGCTTTTCTTTTAGCATAGTGAACTCACTGTCGAGGTTGAAACAAATTTTTCACCGTGGAAACACGGTTGACAGGGCTACAACTCAAATGAAATCCTGTGCTGTTTCCATACCAACTTATTTCAGTGTGAGTATTATATGAAATGTAAAATACTGGAAGTTTTACTCATACAGTAATTTACTGCGGTAATACGCGAGGAATTGGTTTGTACATTACAACAAAGATGAGAAGTCAATCTTTAACATGCACATGGTTTTTTTACGAAAAAATCATTCTTAGTATTATTACGGTGCAGATATACCTTGCAAATTTTGATAGTGTAAAGCCAATACAAACACAAACACACACACGTGCAAACTAACATTCAGGTTAAATAAAGCTGAAGATATTTATTAAACAAGAAAATACACCTAGATATAAAAGCACACAAAAGTCAAACAAATGTCCCAGGTAATCTCTTTGAAAAGTGGCTGTTAGGCGAGGAGTATATTTTATCAAGAAAATAAAATTAAAAAGTAAAGGAGATGCATCCCCAGCGACACTAGGGAGACAAACTGATTTCATGCGGCTTTGCATGGCGATGGGCTCTGCCAATCCTTTGGAAAATAACGAAGGGTCTGCTTTTGTGTGGTCGATGAACCCAATCCGGGTTTCTGCCACACTGGGTCGTAATAGGGAAACAAGAAAAACCATTGCCACGACTGAAGGATTTGTTTCCCCCTTTCCCTGCAGTTTTGAATTCCCTGCTGTATTAAAGATAGTTTATAACGTTAGAGTGAAAAGGTGAAACTTTCAACTGTCATGGTTGTTCTTTATTATTATTATTATTATTATTATTATTATTATTATTATTATTATTATTTGTTCATGCCTTTTTGGACGTTTAATGCGTTGGACGTTGACATGTCGCATAATTTTCTTTTATTTTATTGCAGTGTCACTAAAAAAAGGAATATTATATTTAATCTTTTATGCACAGGGATGACAAAATGATTGTATAAAATGCTATTTTTGTATGAAAATAAAGTAGCCCTTTAACAAAGAGAGGAAATAAATGAATTATTGAGTAAATAACAAAATTATGGCAATACGTTAAAAAAAAAAATTTAACCATCATATGAAAAAAGTAAATTGGATCCAAGCCAGAATTTCTTTACATGGTTCTTCCTTTTGATCTTCAGGATATCCAAAAAGTTTGAAGAAATCGAGAAGTTAAGAGGGCATTGTGCTTATTACAATTACATTCTTGGTAAATAGTGGCCAGTAGAGTCCGTATATATATAATTTAGGTGTGTACGCAGATAGTAATTGTATATATGCTGTATTTGCTGCAATAAAAGTTCTTACCAAAGTTTACAATAGTGCCCATTTTTAATAACCATTTTTTAGGTAAATGAAGTGTTATTAAAAGGGAATTATTAATAATATATATAAATGTTTTATTAAATTATAATTGTGTACAAAATCCTTCTGTATTACGGCCATTACCATCAATACATCCCCTTTACCATTTATATATATATTATATATATATATATATATATATATATATATATATATATATATATATATATATATATATATATATATATATATATATATATGTATATATATGCTAGTTAATATCCAATACTTACAAAACTGAACCATTTCCCCTCGTTGTACTAGGTTATGTTCATAAACACATCATGAAGGAAACGATAATCTTCACTTTTTCACTTCGTAACGCTTCAGGAAATATAATTGTTGTCATTCTTCATTTTTAAATCTATACTTTGATATATGTATGTTTAAAAATATGGATATGCATAGCTTAATTAATAAATTAACAGAAAGGCAAAGAGAGATAATTCTGTGCTCCCATTCTCCCAGAAGAGTAATGGCCGTCTGGGACGGGAGGGAAGTGCAAAGCCTTTAGTTTAAAGGCTTAACCTGAATGATTTACTGGCCAAAGTTAACCTTCTCCGAGTCTCCCTAACCACGAAGTATTAAAGTTTATCGAAAGTTTAGCCACTAGCCATGTAATAGCTCTGCTGAGGAGACATCTGGGCTTATATCGACGCCACTTAATCTCACCTGGCTGGCTGCTCGGATCACTTTACTGTATATCGCCTACTCAATATTCTATGTGATTTCGTCGGTTTTTTTTAGTTTTCTGGAAAACAAAACTATTGTGCCGGCTTTGTCTGTCCGTCTGCACTTTTTTCTGTCCGCCCTCAGATCTTAAAAACTCCTGAGGCTAGAGGGCTGCAAATGTTGATCACCCACCCTCCAATCATCAAACATACCAAATTGCAGCCCTCTAGCATCAGTAGTTTTTATTCTATTTAAGGTTAAGGTTAGCCATAGTCGTGCTTCTGGCAACGATATAGGATAGGCCACCACTGGGCAGTGGTTAAAGTTGCATGGGCCGCGGCTCACACAGAAAATAGATCTATTTTCGGTGGCCTTGATTATACTCTGTAGCAGCTGTACAGAAAACTCGATTGCGCCGAGGAAACTTCGGCGCATTTTTTACTTGTTTATTTCTTGCCCCAGAGCTTAATAATTTATACTTCTTAGTTCGTTATTTTTCTTTGTTTTTGCTGCTCCGTTGTTGTGATTGGCGCTTCTGCCCTTCCTACAAGGATTTAAAGCAGATCTTTTCCTGTCTAAAAGGATGGCTGCACCGTGCGAATTAATCTTATATTGAGCCCTCTCAATTTTTCTTATGACTCACTTCTCTTCCACGTTAATGTTGCTCAACACTTGGCCATTGCTTTTATTTCGCGAAGAAAAATATAGAAGCAGCGTTTATACAGCAGGTTTGTTCTCTGTGCAAGAGCAGGTATTGAAATACGGTGTGGTAAATCTATAGACTTTCCAGCAGATGGATCCTGGGTACTTGAAGGCATAGTAATTAGAATTCTTGAGTTCTTTTCCCTTCCTGTCATGGTTTTAGTTAAAGTGATAAACGTCGGAGGTTGGCTGGTTCAGATTAAGTTGTCTGTTACTTACTTCCAGCTACATCTCTCCGTTTGTAACTTCAAGTTACTGTTTGTTAATGTTAATTATGCATACCTCATCAGATATTTAATTCCATATTAAGTGTCATTATTTCATTACCTAAAAGCAAAAGCTTGGTTTTCAGCCTGACACCGAGCGTTATGAAAAGGTAATGGATTCACCAAAGTATTATAGAATTGACGATTTTTTCCTCGACCCTCAGTTATCACTTTTGCGGTTAAGGTAATTAATTGTCTTATTTTTGCTGTATTATTAGTTCGCTAATTTTATATATGCAAAACAGTTTGGATGATATACAAACAAATAAGCAATTTATATTTAAATTATAGCTATTTAAAAATTTTAAATTACACTTATGCATTCGAGACATTCGTTTGCATATGATAATTCGGGTTTATATTTTTATATATAATTCAAATGCGCAAAAATTAAATTTTTTTTTTCTCTCTCTCTCTCTGTTTATATATATATATATATATATATATATATATATATATATATATATATATATATATATATATATATATATATATATATATATATATATATATATATATATATATATATATATATATATATATATATATATATATATATATATATATATTATGTGTGTGTGCGTAACTTTTTGAAAAGATTGGCCAATCATAAATCAACTTTGATACCAAGAATCTATAAAAAAAAGTAAAAGCCCCTTTTGGAACACGTCTCCAGGAGAGTCTATCTCTTTAATACATATAATACTGCAACTTAATAGCCTTATTACTACTAACTAATCTAAAATCATAAAATCAAATAATATAAAAATATGCTTTCTTTATTACTGTGGGGAATACACTTCAATATAGGCTATTGAGAAAAGGATGTTTTCGTGGCGAAATAAAGGCATATCTAAACCTGGCGTATGCTATATTTAGGAACTGGCTCGCCCAGTTCGGTTGTCATCTCATCATCCTAATGAGGTGTTTTCTGTCTGTGAATACTGGAACAGTCCCAAGCCGGCTCAACAGTAGATGGCAGTTTCAGGGAATTTTTTAAACTATTAATGATGTTTTGACTCTACCATTCTTCTAAAAAGGTGAGAGGAGAAAAACAGTGTATTTTTTTCAATACAAAGACTTTTGGATCAAAGATTTTTTTTTCGTGAATTTACTGCAAATTGTAAGGGAAATTTTGTTTTAAACGTTAACGATTGGTTTAGAAGTTGGAACTAATATTCATGGCATCTTATCCTAATAAATATAGTTATATTTTACATACACCGGCCAGCGTTAAAACACACACAAACACGAATAAAAACTCACAAACACAAACACATATATGTTATATATATACTTGTATATATATACTTGTATATATATATAAATATATATACAGTATATATATAAATCTATATATATATATATATATATATATATATATATATATATATATATATTATATACATATATATATATATATATATATATATATATAATATATATATATATATATATATATATATATATATATATATATATATATATATATATATATATATATATGTATATATATATATATATATATATATATATATATATATATATATATATATATATATATATATATATATATATATATATATATATATATATATATATATATATATATATAGGTGGTCCATCTAAGAAAAAGAAAGGCGTTTTAAAGTTATAGTACCCATCATTTAAGTGCCTAAAGCGAGAAAGACTGTTGATATAAAAACGTTAAATTTTGCAACTTGTGTCATATATCTAACAAAAAACTATTTTGGGATATATAAAAGTAACCAAGTTAACTGGTTGTTAAAATGTAGAAAAGGATATGAAACCTTCTAGTTACACTCCTATAAAACCTCAGAGGAAGGATAATGGGTTTTTTATGACTATTGTCATATATATAAGGTATAAATTCTTGTACAGGAAACTTTCATAGTAGCAGCTACATCAAATACTTACAAAAGAGGCTTCATCTGACATTTAAGACTTATGCCATTCCCATGAAATCTCCCTTACCATTTCTCACCTAGTAGTAAATAAACTCATAATTTTTTCAGTTTTTGTGTCAAAACTTTTGTAAATGCAACAGCTTTAGATTACTGTTACTTTACAGTGTTTTCTTTGTTAAACACGAGTTTTACCTGTCTTTCATGTAAACCGTTTAAATCTTTACTTAACATTAGGTGCCTTGCTTTGTTTTCGAATATATTCTATTAATATAACTCCTTGAAGTATAGTTGTCAAGAAATTATCCATCACCTATAAACTTTTCAAAAGATAAGCATCATTTCTGGTCGAACATGAACACTGTTAATTCCTGCGCTTTCACTGAAACTAATTCGGTAAATGCGTTTCACGTAAACTTCAGTCTTTTGCGTGTCTCATTTTGTATGCAACTCCAAAAGCAGCCTTCAATAAATCCTTTCTCGAAATAATATCTGTGCTTTCATGGCTCTTAAGCCACTGTAAGAAATAACGACAAGAACATCATAACCAAATCTCTCTCTCTCTCTCTCTCTCTCTCTCTCTCTCTCTCTCTCTCTCTCTCTCTCTCTCTCTCTCTCTCTCTCTCTCTCGTCAGAAACCAAAGGGTGAATATCTTTATAAGCATCAGTTGGACGATATGCATCAAAGATTGCTATTCGACTAATAAAGACATTTTTAAAAATCTCTGACATAGAAGGCTTTTATAGTTTGAATTAACTGACTCATCATTATGTGAGATTTATTATACGTAGTGTTGCAAACACTAAAAGTTGTTTCTACTACTTGTCTGCTGCCATGCTTTATTCACTTTAAAAAATTTGTTTATATGTATGTCTGTGTTGAACAAGCTGAATTTTATTTTAAGATTATACAAAGCTAAATGAAGATTAAGAGGTTGCCAGCACATATTGAGATTTATACAAAATTAAATGGATATTAAGTGGTTTCCAATATAAATTTATAATTTTTAATTTTTTTTCTCGAAGTCAGGAGGTACTCTGTCCATGTTTTACCCATGTAAAACATTAACCATACTTCCATAAGTGTATTACTTACCACTGTTATGCTGCTCTTGTAATTACTACCTGAAGCCACAAAGGAATTGTCCGCGAAAATAGAATTTAATATCATTAACAGGTGACCTTTTGCCTGTTTAGTTCATTTTTAATGCCATTGTAAAGAGGATTAGTGTTTCCATCATTCATTATGAGAATTTTTTGGGAGGTGTATCATTTTTGTTAATTAGGGTGTGAAAGTAAAGGGACAAGGGGTTTTAAGGGAAGTATTGTTTGAATAATTATTCCTCAGTAAGGGTATTAAATGTGATACACATATTTCGTCGTTAATTTTATACGTTATGCCTTAAACGTTAATAAACGAAACAGATTTGAAGGATAAAAACGAGCTATTTGTATTGTATAAGAATATCATCAACAAACAAAAAGAAAGGGAAACATTCAGACATTTCAAATTCTTCATCTCGTTCTGTCTTTGACAATTGATGACAGTCTCTTTCCATATGCAATTTATACCCTGTTGTTCTCGCAACTTCATATACATATACATACACTGGCCATGTAAACCGAATATTTAATCGATATTGCATGCAACTTGCCCTCTGCATGTGTTCAGAATTGCATATATCTCATTGTGCAAAACCTTATATGCCATATAGCTTGTTATCCAGGTAAGATCAACCTGTTGGTCAATATTTGTCGTAGGATATTGAAATTCTCATTTTTGTTTCACGTATGTGTTTAAATTTAATGAACCTCATCGGGTCAGTTAAGAGTAAAGATTTAATGATTCATTTGAAATTGTTGACTGCTTTTATTTTATTTTTGGGGTAATGTGAATCTTCCCTATTCTTCGGTATATTTCTAAGACCTAAACAATACATTGGCAGACTCATATAAGACTTGAATAATCTGAAAACCTTTTAGGATTCACGTTTCTTGGCAACCCTTTTCTGCTAAGGGTGTTTCAGAAATGTTAATAACACTTACGTTTAAATTAGATGTATGCAGTTATCTGATATTTGTGTCCTTGATCAGATATAAAAATAAATCATAGTTCTAATAGTATGGATGAGATTCCTTATGAATTTTCTTAGCTATAGATTAAGTATTTGTCGACACAAAAATGGAACTATTTTTAGCGTCAATAGAATTCAGTGTAATGTAAATTCAAAGTGAAGGAATGTAAATTTATAGTGTAGAAATGTAAATTCAGAGTGAAGAAATGTAAATTCAGAGTGAAGAAGTGTAAATTCATAGCTATGCCAAAACAAGTGAAAAGCAATTCGATACTTACTAGCTGATGTCTTTGACTATTATTATTATTATTATTATTATTATTATTATTATTATTATTATTATTATTATTATTATTATTATTATTATTATTATTATTATTATTATTCAGCAGATGAAATCTATTCATTTGGAACAAGCCCAAAGGAGCCATTGACTTGAAATTCAAGCTTCCAAAGAATATGGTGTTCATTAGGAAGACATAAGAGGAAGTAAAGGAAAATACAGAAAGAAGAGATCCCACTTATTAAAACAGAAAAAATAAATTAATGAACAGATAAATAGATAAAAATGTATTAAAATACAGGAAGAATAGTATTAGGGTAGTAATGCATTGCATTTTCGCTTGAACTTCTGAAGTTCCAATTGCACGACATCCTCTGGGAGGCTTTTCCACAGTCAAACAGTGTGAGGAATAAAGGACCTTTGGAACTGAGAAGTTCGACACTGAGGCACACTTACTGGATATTGGTGCTGCTGCTGTTCAGCGAATCAGGTTGCTCTCGGCAGATAATGGGGATCGAGGATCAGTTGTGAATGTGACAGATCTCAGTTGAAATAAAACTTATGAAAAAGTAACAAACAAGAGACCATCCGTGGATGGTCCAAGTTATAACTGCTACTATTAAGGAACAGAAACCTACCACTACAAACCACTCTGTTTAAAAGAGATGAATCTCTGGCAGAAGCAGACATCCACACCGGAGAACAGTATTCCAGGAAAGGAAGCACAGATGACCTTAAACAGATTGCATTCATTTTATCACTCTTATAAATATATGAGACCTTACGAACAACAACTAACTTTCGTGAGGCATTTGCTGAAACTTTCATTAGATGTTTCTCAAAAGTTAGATGTTAGTCAAAAGTTACACCTACGACAGTTAAAGCTTCAGACTCAATCAGCAAAATTCCATCCACCTAATTGGAGGGATGGGGTGGGAAATCCGTACGAGATCTGCTAATCACTAGTATTTTCGTTTTATTGGAGTTCAGCCTCGTACCCCACCGACTGCACCGTTCCTGATCCGGTCCATGTCCCGAGTGAGGCTGAGGGCAGCTTCATTTTTCATAAGTAGAGACTTTACTACACGTAGAAGTGTTGTATCTTCGGCATACTGAACAGTCTTGTTTTCCAGGCCTACAACCATATCACTTGCATACATTAAAAATAACAGTGGACCAAGAACTCTGCCGAGTGGAACTCCAGACACAATAGGTCGTAGTTCACTAAAGGTCCCGTCTACAGGAACTCGCTGCTGCCTACCTGCAGGAAATCTTGAAGTAATCCTAAAACATATCCACCAAGATTCTGAAGTTTATATATGAGTGCCTTGTGATTTACGAAATCGAAAGCAGCACAAAAATCTATTTGAATTACACTGCACTCAAAACGCTTATCAAGATTCTCTTGCAAATGGCATGTCGAGTCTAGAAGAGCATCGCAGGTACCCATCTGCTCCCTTTATGCATATTGACCATCGGCTAACAAGTCTTTAGATTCCTCATACTTAAATAGTGGCTTAAGTTTTCCAGCAACTTTGGAGAGCACAGGGAAAATAGAGATTACCCTGCAGTTACTGCAGTCTGCAGATATGCTACCCTTTGGAACAGGCACTGTATTACTAAGCTTACGCTCATCCACAAAGATATTACAGTACGTCGACTTAAAAATCTATAAAATCTAGTAATCATGGGAGACAACACACTTGAAACTTAAAAAAAAAAAACAAAAAAACAAAGGGAAGAAACCATCAGGATCTTCTCCACCCCAGCTATCAAGATTATCCAGAATTTTCTTAACGTCCCTGGAGCGAAATGCAGAAGTACGGAAACTTAGTAAAAATATGATTTTTATGCGTTGGTGTTTCTCACCAGCAGCTGATATAGATTAACTTAAAAAGAAGGCTTAAATTTCTTATGGTAGTAAGGAGTTTTTCTATATTTATTCACGGGCAAAACGACATACAGTCTTCTATATCTCCTTGAAAGATTACTAAATCTGCTTGGGATCAGATGGAATTAAAGAAATGCCAATAAAACAAGTGCCAGTTCTCTCTCCCTCTCTCTATATATCCGTGTCTTTGTTCTCAACCTTCGCATCTGTTCATACTCCCCAAATGTAGTTTGTGCTCAGGGAAGGGACCATTTAATAAACAACGAATATGAGTGCCACCTGGTATTAAACGAAGGTGACAGGAGAGAAGGAGCTAAGGCGGGTCAGTTTCCATTATTCCTCAGGGTCACTTTGTTCCGAGAGGGGAAGGGTTTAATCAGTCGATTCTTTTCCCGCTTATAGATGAGGTATTAGGAAGAAGGTGCAGGATATGAAATTAGTTTACGTTGCACTAGTGTTTGCTTTCCGTAGATTCACTTTAATTCCATTCAAATTGATAATCAAACTCAGGAAAACAGCTTATCGAATTATAACGCAAAGTAATTTATTTTCACTTTGGTAATAAATTGATGAAAGAAAGCAAGCCAACAGGAAGGATCGACTGACAAACTTCTGTAGATATTGGTAAAGGTATTCCAACTACCATAAAGCAATAATCATTGTATCTACAAAATAGATGAATGTCGTATATCTATATTAGTTAGATCATTCGAAATTCACATAAATCTCTCTCTCTCTCTCTCTCTCTCTCTCTCTCTCTCTCTCTCTCTCTCTCTCTCTCTCAAAAAAAAAAAAAAAAAAAAAAAAAAAAAAAAAAAAAAATCTGAACTAGAATAAAAGTCTATTTGGAATAGTAAGTAACTGCTCACAAGAGAGTTGCAGATAATATGTTTTAGAAAACACTTATTTTGAATAATATACACTATTTTCAATGATGTTAAAAGCTTACAAATTATAGATATATATATATATAGAGAGAGAGAGAGAGAGAGAGAGAGAGAGAGAGAGAGAGAGAGAGAGAGAGATCATCAATTACAAATTTATATTTTATTGAACAGATTGGCTATAAAATAAACCCGAGATACCCGTTTGAAAAATGAATTGTTAGAAGCGCTATCAGACGTGAATGAATGAAAAATGAAATTAAACTCAGATTCAGAGCTTCAGAGGCAATTTTATTGAGAAAAATATTGCTTTTAATTTTGCGCCTATTGAATTCCAGCGTAAAAAACCGTGCGATAGAAACTCATATTTTTTATTCACCTAACTTTACCTTGCACACAAACGCATGCATATATGTATATATATATATATATATATATATATATATATATATATATATATATTTATTATTATATAATTTATTTATTATTACAAATGTAGTTTTTCTTTCGAAAAAATCAGGGCTGTGCATTATAGAAAGGCATGCTAGGGATATATGTACCAGCTTGCAGGTAAAAATGAAAACAAGCTAAAGCAATATGGAAATGGATTAACGATTTCCAAGAATTGGAATAGATTTTGAAATATGCCCTTTGGCACTGTAGTTGTTATTTGGTGTAGAAAAAAAAACAAAAGAAAATAATCAGAGACAATAGGAATAGGGCCAGAATTTAAATAGAAACATCGGAAGCAAATCCATTATTTTTCTTATTCTCTTTTTCGTATATCCTCTCACTCTCTCTCTCTCTCTCTCTCTCACATTTTGCTTCCCATCGACGCTATGTCGGGTAATCTAAATCATGTTCATCTCGGGAGTACAATTGAGCTTTTCAGTCGAGAAACATGCCAAGTGCCATTTTTAAAATATAATAAATTAAATTAAAAAATACTTTGACCCAGGATGGCGCTTGGCATGTTTCTCGACTGATAGCCTCAATTATTCACTCGCGTTGTGGAGAGCATTCTGCACTCCCGGAAGGAAAAAGTAATTTCGACTTTATTATCACTTGGATCAGTCAGGGTAAACTATTCTAAATGAATCTTTTGCGTAAGATACGTCGGTCAGTCTGTTTTTTTATATACTATCATTAAAGTGCAGTTTTATATGGAATGATACAAGCTTTTTTAGACAATGATGATTTACGGCCATTGTTATTTCTTCCTAACAGTAATCTTAATTTTCTACATTGTTAAATTTTTGTTTATTCCTAAACAGTGATTTTCTTCAATTGAAATTGAAAGCTATAAAATAAAAATCTTGGTTTAGGAGAATCATGAAACTCCGGACATTCATTACTATTTCTGTTATGAAATATCAAAAGCGTAAATTATATTAAGATTATTTGAAAAATTTGCCATACCTTGTCATAACACAAATCTCCACTTATCACCAACCTGCCATGTCAGGTCTCATCCAAGTAGTTCTGGATATTCCAACTCCTCTGGTGCCCACAGAATCCCAGCTGACACTGTCATGTGCTGTTCTCCCAGGGATTATGGGAAGTGCGTGTCCAAAACATCTCGGTCTCCTTCAGTTATTTTCCTTACAGTATCAGTCCAACTGCATCCTAATATCTGATTCCGAATTTACAAATTCTTTCAGGTATAGTCACGTACATATTCGTATGCATATACGTTAAATCCATATAATCCATATATATATATATATATATATATATATATATATATATATATATATATATATATATATATGTGTGTGTGTGTGTGTGTGTGTGTGTGTGTGTGTGTTTATATATATATATATATATATATATATATATTTATATATTTTTATATATATATATATATATATATATATATATATATATATATATATATATATATATATATACAGTATATTACATACATACATGCATATATAACTAGAGTATGTGTTTGTGGGTGTTTCATACTTGAATACGTAGATCCTTAAAGGGTTCCTAACTCGTTTTTGTTGGCTGAGAGAATTATCGTGCATGTCTTGTCTGCATTTTTCGAGAGAGGAGATTCTGTTTTGTAGAGGTAGGATCTGTTCTTGAAAGGATATGCCTTTTTTAAATTGCATCAGTATTCATTTCGACGAATGTCTTCCATATGTATAGATATATATATATATATATATATATATATATATATATATATATATATATATATATATATATATATATATATATATATATATATTACATATATGTGTATATATATAATATAATTAGTTCCGCAAATATTTTTGGCAACGAAGAACAAGTGGAAAATCCTTCCTCATTTCCGTTGTCCTGAATCTGTTTACGTCTTCAGGGGAACTGTTTTTTTTATGGTTGTGGGAAAGAGGATAGTGTTTGACAAGACTTGGAGTCATTAAGACAGTTTTTTTTTTTATTTGTGAGGACAGTATTTAGCTTATTATCTGGAATTAAGAAAAATTGAACTCTCTTTAGACGTATGCTTCTAAGTAAGTGGCAATAAAACGAAATGCGAGCTTTTGCCAAAACAAATTTAAGTTTTACATTCACAAATATTCACTAGACAAAAAAAGCTGAATGGCATTTTCATTAAACAGTTGGCTCTATAGAATTCAGGTCTCCACATCAGACCTCTCATTCCACTTTAAGGTCAAACAAACAACCGATAGGAAGATAATCAGAATCATCATACCTACGAATTTTGGGACTATTTTTTTCCTGTAATATAATTAGTTAAGTCACATTTACTCGTTATTAGCAAATTTTCTGCTATGAAATTCCTTGAAATGACATAACCAAGCTGTTTTTCTTGAGAGCAAATAATTAAAAAAAAAAAATAATTTTATACTATCATGGATAAAAATAGCTCTATTACTTGCATATCGTTTATTCCATTTAAAATAAAAAAAACCTTCTCTTTTTTAAACATTTTCGTGATAGTAATATCCTCCCACTAGAAAGTATAATGTTGTAAATATCTTTCCAACAGTCTTCAAAGGACGAAAAAAGATACCTGTATAAGTTAGCCAAAATATTTTCAGCAATAACAGGGTTTTTCCACCTTATATCATAGCTATATTCGTCTTGAAGAAAACAAAAGAATATACTCAATATTCCTGGCAGTGAACAATAACTAACTGAATCTTGAATGGACCTTCTTGCTTCATTGCTTTTACTTTCTTACCTTATCACCCTCATTTCTCTTTGTTGTTTAGCAGCTCTATAGCAATGTTTAACCTGACAAGTGATAATATATGGTATGGATTTCTTTGTAATGTTAAAGTTAAGGTGTGATCTGCAAAAAAATATCTGTTGTTCAGTATCTAAGGCCTTTTTATGTACTGTTATTACCATCTCGTATTCATATTCTGTCACTGTTGCTGTAGTTGCTGATCTTAAGTAATTCCTGACCTGTGTCCCTTGATTTCCTTAGTAAATGAGGTATTTCCTTTCCCGATCTCACATCTTTGTTATTTCTGTTTTCCTTTATATATGCACTTTTGGTTTTGCAGTCTTTTCAGTGGGTGCAGGCAACGTTTGTTTAAACTGTGTGCGTCCCAGTTCATATCCATTGTAATATACCGCATGCATAAGTTCCACAATACAACAGAGCGACATGAACCAAAGGATTATTAATCTAAGATGAAATGCGTGACCCAAATACGTCCCAGGTAACGGTTATTGTAAATTCACCTGGCATGATAGGATGAAGTTCCTAGGAGCATATCGCAATACAAATTGTGTGCTCTTGAGTCACAGTCTGTAACAGTGCGTTATAGAGATAACACAAACATCATGTAATTTAAATCCTTTTGAATCTTAGATATCTTCAACTATAAGGCAAACAAAAACGTCTTAACTATCAAGTCTACGGCAACTTATATATAGTCTGTTCTTTATTTGTAAGATATTCTTATTTCATGATATTCAATGAAATATTTGTATAAAACTAATCTTACTTTGTTTCTACAAGACCTTTAATCTAATTACTTTATTCAACTCGGGATGGCGGTAGGGGGAGCTTGAAGAATCTCCTGATCGTTGAATATAGATTTATCACCATTAAGAGTCAAAGTATTTTCAAACGTCTCTGACATACAGTATGCTCAACAAATATCATGTCTTATGTATCCATGAACACAATTGTCTTGACAGTATAGTACATCGAAACAAAGCACTTGTTTCTGATTGACAGAAACAGAAGGATTATGAGAGAGAGAGAGAGAGAGAGAGAGAGAGAGAGAGAGAGAGAGAGAGAGAGAGAGAGAGAGAGAGGAGGAGGAGGAATTCTTAACCAGAGTACATTTCTGTATTCTCTTGGGGACTCAAATTTGTTGTTTTCCCTTCGTTATAATTCAGTATTTAATGTCATTCCAACTGTTTTTGTATTCCAATTTTGGTAATTAGGTGGGCTTTATAGTCACCTTTTTATGATCTTTATAATCAATCCCCAAGTTTATGTATCACTTGACTAATATTTATAATCTTGCAAAAGCTCTGAATAGGCACACATGGACTTTATTTATTCATACCAAAGCGGAGCTAATACTTAATTACTATTCCTTGATCGGTGGTCTACAAGGTATTAAAAAGAATCGAACGTATCATCTGCTACGAAGCAGGAAAATATATCTTCAATTTGAAGTTTACGAGGATGAGAACGTTACTTTAAAAACTGAGACATTACACTTTCACTGTAATGCAAGAACTCTGCATACTCTCACTGATGTTGGGACTGTTCACAATGTTCTCGATTGGCATATTTTCACAGAACTCATAGTAAATTGTGACCTCGTTTGGCGTCCAAATGGTACTGTCGGAAATCGGTTTGCGAGTAATTATAAAACTATACAACACATCTACATAAGAAATAAACACCACCATATTGTATTAGGTTGCATCTACGAGAAATTGAAGTTTTTTTTTAAGGCTTTAATCTACCCATAAGAAATTTCTAGCCCAGGCTTCAACATGAAGTGTTAATAAAGTCATTTACCTACCGTGGTAAAAGTACGAGTAGAAAAGTGTTATTTGAATTCGTGCTGAGAACATCGACTCCCGTTGATTTCACTGGAGAGAGAGAGAGAGAGAGAGAGAGAGAGAGAGAGAGAGAGAGAGAGAGAAATAATACCTCAGTGCCATACGACAGTAAAGTCTGATGCAGTGGACTAAAGAAAAATTTTTTTTGCCAACACATAAACGGAGAAATGAGAATATCTGATGAAGCGGTAGAAGCGTTTGGTTTGTAATATATCCAGCATTTCTGAATTTATGAAGTGAAATCTCAGAAAACATTTGAAAAAGGATTTAGAATGTATATTGTCGGATTGTCTGGGTCTGTGGGATGGCGGTGTTAACGGAAATTATTCAGTACCGCCAGGAAAGACCAGTGGATGATGCTATTGGTTGCACAGTGAGGTTTCGACTCGGCGAAGCTGGTCACTAAGTTTCGTTGAGAAATGCTTCTTTATGATGTGTGCCTTTAAATGCTGTAATTTATTCTTATTGCCTGTTATTGTCTTTAGAAATTGTGTATTTGGTACTGCTTTTAAATTCCTTCAGTTATTCTTTGCTTTTATCATTGTCTTGCTAAATTGAGTATTTCGGTGCTGCCCATCGATTTTTAAGTTTTTTAATTTAGCTTTTTTCCTCATTGATCTTGAAAGTCCTAAGAATGTAGACGCGCAGTTGAAATTCATTTTAATGTTTGTGTTCTTCAAGATAGATTAAAACAAAATAAACCTCAATAAAAGATGACAGTTTTCTATAGATCATTTTTGCTTTGACGACGCAGATTCTACGGAACATTTACAGCACTGGCAAATTAACATACATTTTCTCTCACCGTTTCAGTAGAGGGCAACTGACTACTGGCTACATAGATGCATCATGAGGGGCTTCTTTAGTATACTGATTCAACTTAATTCCCCCAAAACACTTACGATGACCTATACATTAAGCAAACAATAGTGGCAGCGGGGTTTAAACCATTATATTCTCTCGTGGTCTTCTCGTGAATGAAATGCGAATAATTTGTTCGTTTATTAAAGGTAATTAAATTGTTTTATATTTGAAATTCACATAGTTACAGCATCGTTACCTGGAATCTCTCTCACGTTCTCTGTTCCTCTTATTATATATATAATATTACATTTTGTATATATATACATACACACATATACATATATATATATATATATATATATATATATATATATATATATATATATATATATATATATATATATATATACATACATACATGCATACGTACTGTACATACAGAAACACATATATGTATATGCTTATGCATATACATATACTTTACAAGAACACCAAGTCCTCACGGCTAACACGCTTAGAAGCAGTTGAAAAACAAAAATATTCACTGTCTCACTCATTATCTAACTGTTGAATCGAGAATGAAACCAAAGATACATATAACTTGTACTTCCCAGATTATCTTGCCCGATATGTTACATTTGATTGTATAAATGCACTTTCCCAGGAGTGAAGAGATCATAGTGGAGGATCTTATGATGCACGAATTGTCTTCAATGAAAGAACAGCATATCTCCTTCAAGTGTGAGGGTTAAACATTTTTATGACATATGTGCGACAAGGTTGCCGACGTGAATTTTGGACATGCTGTGCTGTAGTGTGGATAAACCCTTAACCAATTTTTTTTTTATTTCTTTGCTGAGTACCAACTTTTCCTTTGTTTTATCAAATACGAATATTTCACAGTGGTTCGAGCAAATATACTATTTAATACACGAATTGTCTTCAGTGAAGGAACAGCATATCTCTTGCATGTGTGAGGGTTAAAATAATGATTTTTATTTTTAGGTCCACTATTTAACCAGCTAGACCATTCAAAGAGATTTTCATCAATGGAACATTTCATAATTCATAAATTTAGTTTTTAACATATCCAATTTATAAAAATCAAATAGTAGCATGGCTCACTAAAATGGTGAAGAAATCCACAATGGTTAGAAGGATCGGGCAAGTTTTCGAAAGCTCTCGCTTTGTATATATATATTTCTAATATATATTTACATTTACGTCATTGAGGGTTTCTTCTCTAATATATCCAGACTGGGTGGCAAGACGTTCTGATATGAGATTTCATATCATGAATCCTTTAAATAACTTTTTTTTAATAATGGTTGGCTGCACTCAATAATATAGCATTAATTCATGATACATATTTATCTTTGAAGAATTACTCTGGTGTAGTTAACACCTGCAATTTGTCCGTAGGGACGTTCAAGCTAAAATACTGTACAGAAAAATTCTTCAGATTAATTAATTTTCGAAATTGGACGGAAAGGCAGCGAGCGGTAATCGTTTTAAATTGCACCACCCGCATATATGCTAATGAAAGGAAAACACCTTTGACTGCCGGCAAGTATTTCTATAATTCATGAAGCAAAGCTTTGCCAGAATGATATATGTGTGATATTCTATGAATACATTAATTTGGATGCTGTACTGGGAAGTGCTGCTATTACTTTTTAGTGCCAGTGAATCGTTGGCAATAGATCAGTTGTGAGAAGACTCGTGATCTATATGATCTGATACATGTTATTATATATGATATATGAGAGAAGACATTTCCAAATTCAGATAAAAGATATACTAATACAGAGTACGGGAAAAATATCACGAAAGAATGTTAGCTTCATTAAGAAAATGGTAATAAAAGGAAGAGAGAGAGAGAGAGAGAGATGGTCTGTACATTTGGTAGGAGAAGGCAAATTTTCTATGCGAAAAGGTAATGGAAAGAAAAAGAATGGGCGAATCACAGAACAGATGATTCTGAAAAACTGGTATGCAGAGAGAGAGAGAGAGAGAGAGCTGTTGTTTCCTGAAAGAATAAAATATATATGCGATCCAAAACATTGACCCTTTTACACGATTAGTTTGTGTGTTCAACAGTTTTATTAAAATAAAATGACACCCATAGCTACACTTTTTCTCACCGTATATGTAAATGCTTTACCACTTCCTTTCTCGCCGTCATCAGTACGTGCAAAATACGAACATTCTGTCCTTGGCTGTATGTGCCTTGCGAATTTCTTCTTTCATTTTTATTCTTTCTCCTCAGTCTCATTGTTCTGGTAATGAAGTCGTTTTCATGCGTTCTGCTTCTGCACTTGGTACCCCAGAATGTCCTCCTTTGTTACAACAACTCCGTCCTTAGTGACAGGGTTTTATAAAGCGGTAAGCTTCTCTTCTTTTTGTATCTGCGTATTTCGAATATTGACTTTTTTGTGTTCTGCTCAGTGTCCTTTTCATCATATTAACGTCCTGTTGCTTCAGTACATTTGTTTTTCCTAGTATTTCGTTTTTTCGAATATTATTTTTCACCTGCCACAGATAACAACCAATCCTGCTTGCACTGGAGGCCATAATAATGGTACTTTCCTTCTTCACAGCTCCACCATATTTTTTCCTCTTCATCTACAAACGTTGAATAGACCTATAACTATTTGAATTTAGTATTAATGTGTTGATGTTTTACTTTTTTTTTTAAGATGACTTTTAAAAAGGATGGGATGAATGTAGACCTGTATCCATTTTCCTATCAAAGACAAGAAATAAGAAAAAGTGTAAAGTTGATATAAAATGTCACTCATGAAACGAATTATTTTCAAGTCATTAAGAGCACAGGGGCCTCAAGAGCATTCATATTAGAAATCAAGAGTAGATATTAAACTATGTTAAAATAATAAGTAAAATCTTCCTTGTGCGTGTTTCTTGAATTGTACAACGAAGTTAACAGACAGGACATTCATCCAGGAATGCACTTAAGAACGTTGTGACACAGCTCATATTACCTTACTGCTGTGTAAGGCTAAATGTCACATCATTCAAAATAAAGTCATCTCCCTTAAGAAGGGTTCCCCCCCCCCTTCCCAGATAAAAAGACGACGACTGCTGCCACATTTTCACTTTGATTATTGAATCCTGGATGAACAACTTGGCCAGAGAATTCCATGAAAACTAGCTGTTTCATACATCTGCGCATAAAACTAATAAGCGGCGCCATTCCCTTTTATCTTGCAAACACTGTAAAGTTTCCAGAATGTTTAGGTCATTTATTTTCTCGTACCTTTTTTTGCAGCATCTATATACCCTTCCCAGGTCTTCCTCTCCTCTTCCCTTCTAACGCTTACGAATTATAGACTCTTTCCATCAACCTACCAGACACCATTTTTCTCCACATGACGGAACCTTTTCAAAATACTGATAATTATATCCTTTCTCTTAAATAAGCTTTTCAACCCTACATTCCGTATATCTCTGTATTTCGTATTCCGTCAGCCACTCTGCTACATAACTGAAATAAAGTTGTATTTAGACCTCGAAATACTTTTCTTTCGTGTAAGATTTTAGGTAGAAAATTAGGTAATACCTCTGACGAACCGATACAGTGATCCTGAATTGAAAATCCTATTGGATGTAAGATACAGAGGTAAACATTTTACAAATTAATATATATTTCTGCTAATGAATTGAAAACGATCTAATATTTCCCATTTCTAGCCGTAGGTAATAGTCACAGACGTGGGACCTATTTCCCTTGAAGTACGTACTCAGTTTACGGTTTCACTTATTGGATTACCTTTGGAATCGAACCGTTATATCGAAATGATATAACTCATAGTACCTTTGGCGTAGTTTTCCAATTGCCAAACTTATTTGGCATGTTTATCCCTTCTCTT
Source organism: Macrobrachium rosenbergii (assembly GCF_040412425.1). Taxonomy (NCBI): domain Eukaryota; kingdom Metazoa; phylum Arthropoda; class Malacostraca; order Decapoda; family Palaemonidae; genus Macrobrachium; species Macrobrachium rosenbergii. The sequence continues at coordinate 41,340,930 of NC_089783.1, read as the reverse complement.
GCCCAAATTAGTAAAATTATAAAATAGATATTAACATAATTCATTGTACTGAGGAATATGAGTCAGGTCAGTGACATAAACAATAAACAAGTGGCATCAGCCTTTAATTTTGATGCTGAAGTATTTAACTGTCATTATAAAGTTTGTGTGTTTTTTTCTGTGTGGGCGGCGGGGGTTGGTTGGGAGTTGAGGGTTCAAGTTCATATTGTGCAAAAACCTCATTTAATTAAGAAGTGAGCTGAAAGCCAAGGCTTGAAGGGAGCAAAGGTACGAGTAGGTGAATCAAATTTAAGTGCGTATGACAAGCGAGGCATAGTTATCCATTGCTCCTGTAAATTTCAAAGTATTATTCCTTAATTGGATAAGCTGATCATGGCAACCTCTCTGCTCATTAAGGTACGAACACTCTTGAAGTTCAAATCGAGCGTTTGGCCTTGATGAGTGCCAGTAATTCCCTTGCGCTGAAATTAAGACCTATTTCCTTAATGTTACCGAGGAGGAATACTGCCTTAATTATTTTATTAAAAATTTCTTATGACAGGGACAGCTGATGTTCAATACAAATATTTCCACTCCACCATTCGGTTCATTCATTTCTTCAATATAAAAAAACACAGAGAGAGAAAGAAACAGACGTACATAAATGTTATCAGCAAATTAATTAGTATTCACGTCGCTTTAATTAGTAAAACTGTTTCCTATTTGATTCCTCTGCCTTACTCCCCTTTCGCATAAATTAATTTTCTTAAACGACCCCATTGAATCCCGAGCGAAATGCAATGCTAATGGCATTTCATGTACATTAGTGCAAAATCAATGCAGTCTGGGAAAAGTGAACAAAACATACAAGATAGAATCGAAGACCTTGACTTCATAAATGAAAGAAGTCTGGAGGTAATGTTTTCATTAATTGATGGAATGGTTATTGGGTACCAGTGACATCATTTGTATTGATTTTAACCCATGATGAACTTTGACAGAAACCACACATCAAGATATTCAGCAGTGCAAGCGTTGTAGCCAAGAGCAAAATTATAGGAAAAATAAATTCTTTCAAAGTGTTGCAAAGCAAATCATCTTTAAAAGTTGCTTGTGTCAAACAACGTATATTTTATTTTATATATATATATATATATATATATATATATATATATATATATATATATATATATATATATATATATACTGTATATATATATATATATATATATATATATATATATATATATATATATATATATATATATATATATATATATATATATATATATATATATATATATATATATATATATATATATATATATATATATATATATATATATATATATATATATATATATATATATATATATATATATATATATATATATGTACATAAATACAATATATATACATATATATACCTTAAGTTCAGTATGAATAATCATCAGTAATAAAAATAGGAAATATCTACATAACTAAATAAACAAATAAACGAACAGAAAAGGCACACGGGTATTCGAAATTGCAAGGCCCATAAGGCTCATGATCGCATATTTCATCTGTACCGCTGAGCACCACGTCCGGGACCCGAGGGAGGAAATAATGGCGGTCCGATATATTACTCGCACAAACATTCCTCGAGCACTTTGCCTAAACACCTTTGAGAGGAGATCGTATGCATACATGGGAACTTTTTACTTTAAAAATAAAGATATGTTTCTCTTTTGTCATAAAAAGAAGAAAAGGATCTCTTTCTTACCATTCAAATTCTATAAAGTAAAGCTCAAATGGAAAATGTAATGAACATTTGGTACAGTAATTTATATTGTAAAAAATTGTAAGAATGATTATTAGTTTGCGATTTTAATACTCATAACCTTATTTGATATTACAGCTGCTGATCAGTGGAACTTATAGGAAATAAAGTAGAACAGATAATTTTTCATGTCTTATGTCCACGAAGCAAGTACATATTTCTCAAAAGTTCATGAGACTTTTTCACCCGTAAATATCACACTTGCTCATCCATCATAGTAAATAAATTAGAAAGGAACACACGGGACGATGTGTATGCTGGTGATCTTTTCCCAATTTCAATTTCACTTTCACCAAATAATCCCAGTGAACATTTTTCCCACCGCAGTATTCATAAAGCTGAAACGGATACACTATAACAGTTACGCACAAGACAAATCCTTCCATTTGCAGATCAAAGAGACCACAATGGCAGCAATTTTATTACAGAATTTATCACAAAATATATAAAAAACGCCCCACAGAAAGCCATTTGTCCTTCTGCACCACACTCGAACAAGCATGAAGACCTTGGCGACATGATATTCTATCAGGATTGATTAAATAAAAGCGGCCAGTCAGGATTTATTGAAAATATTAGCACTTTATCTTCTTCAGTGGAAAATACTGGAGGATACACAAATGCTTGGTCATACTATTTGTAAGTTATTGCATACAATAAGGGTATCTAAACTACAGTAATAAAATTTAAGGAAAATACTGTTCATTCAACGAAAACTGTCACAATCTTGAATTGATAAAAATAAAATATAACCTAAAACATCCGTTTCGATACAAGGGAGAATGAATAGAAAATAGATGTTACCAGAAATATTCGAGTTTATTTGAAGACAAAATTGATGGAGTCCATACCCCTCTGTTATTTCTGATTATTATTGTTCAATGCAAATCGGAAAAATAACAACGCTATTAAAGGGTAGTCTAATTTTAGAACAAACCTGTTGTGGTATTTACACAGAATAGTTAGTTTTCCAAAACATTGGAAGCCTAAATTAGGCACAGAGCAGTAATACCGAAAATAGAACTTTTTTTAGTTCCAAGAGAGGAACAAATGAATCATGAAAGAACAGAGCGAAGTAAAATCTATTTTCATTTCATCCAATGCTGTCTGTGACACGAATGTAAACTCAAATTTAAGAGCAGAAGACTCTTAACTGTACGTACACTACTTTTAAGACGAATACAAGAGAGGGAGGGAGAGAAAGAATAAAACCTTTGATAATGACTTACTTCCTTTTCTTCCCGAATAACAGACTAATAAATAGGAACATTGTGTATGCAAGTCTAAAGGAGAAAAAGAACTAAGCACTTTTAGAGAGAAAGCAGAATGCAAAAACGAACAATCTCATTCATGTTTATTCGTCTGCGCTTTTGGCGCATTTCGTTGGCAGTAGATGCATTCTGAATGAAGCTTGGTGAGCAAATATATCTTTGTTAATCTGCGTTTTCATACAGTATTTTTTCGTTGTTCCTGTGTTTAACTCCCATTTACTCGACCTTATAGTCTATTGTCTTCATCCACTGATAGACTCAGAATTCTGAAAAGTCTCGAATTCATCTGTATTTCTATCGGCTAATATTTTATATTACTCCCATGTTATTTTTAATATCAACTAAGATATATTCTTAGCGAACTATTTCCAGTCTGTAATCTGAATTTGACTGTCTTCTAATACAGTTATCGTCACATATTTTTTGGGCATTATTTCAATCGTTAGAGCGTCGCCAGAATGAAAACTAAAACACTGAAAAAAAAAATTGTTTTATTTCTCCAGAAAAGCAACCACCATATATGTGGTAATCCTTATTTGTTTCATAATATTTCACAGATATCCCCCAAAATGTACGTTCATTACATAATGTGCCAAGAACACATTGGTTTTGGAAGGATTATAGATATTACATTCATTGTGACAGCCTTCCTTTATGTGGCCACCTCGAAGGTAGGATAGAGGCGCCTTAATAAGATTCATGTCTTTCTCTTCGCTCTACTGATTATGATAGTCGGTGACAGTCATCCTTGATGACTAGTGAATAGAGTTGAAGTAGACATAAAATATATTAGAATTTCTTTTGCCGTAATTATGAACTACTATTTTTAGATATTAAGAAAACTTTGATTCATGCCAAATTAGAGTAGAGCACTTATTTAGAAGTATATGACATTACGAGTTGGGTAAATGACTTTCCTCATAAGATATATATATATATATATATATATATATATATATATATATATATATATATATATATATATATATATGAAGTAATAAATTGATGAATGGTGACTGAAAGAACTCAGTTATAGCATTTAAGATACACACCTATCATTTAGTAATTTTGTTGACTACCCTTTTTTTTTTTTTAACGGAACATTGAATTCGTGGAAATGTTATTTGTTTTCTCTCTTTGGGTGATTTTATTGATATGTAAACATAGGCGTTATATATATATATATATATATATATATATATATATATATATATATATATATATATATATATATATATATATATATATATATATATATATATATCACTCGTTACATTTGGAGAAAATCTCAGTCAATTGTTAGTAAATGGTACATCGAAGTAATACGAATATAATAGTAAATTCTAAGTGTGTTCACTTTAAACAAAGCATATTCTAGAAGCGTACGATTGTGAACACAGAATTACATTGGCATCCTCTTCATCCTTTACTACTGCATCTTAATTTCAGTGTTTCTTGAAAGATAATATTACGTAGAAATGTTAAATAGAATTATTTCATTTACTTCCCGTTTATGTCTCTCAAAATATTTATATAAATGACTTTTATTATTATTATTATTATTATTATTATTATTATTATTATTATTATTATTATTATTATTATTATTATTAAAAGAGTTTACTTTCCTTAGTTTATATAACAGTGACAAAGAAACAAATGACAAACATAAAGATTAAGAAACGGAAGAATATATGCTTCCTTGGTTTTATTCAACTACACCTTGAATTTATTTTTATTATAACGTGTTCCTCTTATTCTCATTCGATTGATATTAAATGGTATCATTTATATTACGACAGAAAGCGTAAGAAAATCTCGGCGCAGCTTCTCGGAATGCATTTAATAACATGATGTAATTATTCAGATGTCTGCCAATATCTACATTAAAATGAAATTAAACTCAGTATTCAAGAGACGAAACGTGCTGCAAAATATAATGCTCAGAAAACCGACCCTCACATATGATTCGATATCATTGCTATGATGTAAAAGAAATTCTGTTCAGAAAAGGCTTTGAGATATAACGCTGAACAATACATAAAAGTTATCATTTGTCAAAGCCCCCTTATGAATAAGCTTCTATAATACGAAATTTGGATAAAGAAAAACTTAATGAAAAATGTGGCTGTATTCACTCTGCGAGATGAAAACTCTATACATCTTTCTTTTGTAATCTAGGATTCTTTAGAAATTCCTTTCATCATCATTGTCACTGTCTACAACGCCTCTTTTTAAAAATAGACAAAATGTCTGGTTATTCATTTATATCTCCATAGCCCAGTACAGCGTGCCATTTGCAAGAATACATTAAGTTAAATAAAGAATCCAATTTATGCGGCGTTCTTCAGAGCCTGTACAATAATGGCTATTGTGAAACCGAAAGGATATGGGAAGAAAGTCCTGAGCTATTTCTAAACAAGCAAAAAATGCGCCGAAGTTTCTTCGGCGTAATCGAGTTTTCTGTACAGCTTATAATCAAGGCCACCGAAAACAGATCTAGATTTCGGTGGTCCCGGTAAAATGCTGCATGAGCCGCGGCCCATGAAATTCTCAGCCGGCCGTGGTGGCCAGTGTTGTCGCGTTGCCAGATGCACGATCATGGTTAATTTTAACCTTAAATAAAATAAAAACTATTAAGGCTAGAGGGCTGCAGTTTGGTGTGTTTGATGATTGGAGGGTGGATGATCAGCATGCCAATTCGCAGCCCTCTAGCCTCAGAGTTTTTAAGATCTGAGGGCGGAGAGAAAAAAATGCGGACGGATAGACAAAGCCGGCACAATAGTTTTCTTTTCAGAAAAACTAAAAAGGATTCCTTAAGAGTGTCGGAACACCCCAATGGGAGAATCTTAGAGCCTACTCTAATCCTCATCTTAAAACTGATGTTCCGATATTAGGGGAAAGCTGTATCGTGCTCGTTAAAAGTGTTCTCCTTCAAAATTATCTCTTACGATTTAGCTTTCAAAGAGAAAGTAAATATAGAAAATAACGAGAAAAAAAAACTGAATGAATAGCCCTAACAGCGATAACTTTGAGAAAATTGATGTCATTTTATCTTGGTAGGGTCGTTCCATAACTGACGTTGAATATCATTTTATAAGGCTGTCTGAACATGAGCCATATTTCTTTTTTAGAACTAGCAAGTATTCCCAAAATTATGTTATCTGGAAGAGTCTTCGATTCTTGATTCGTCAGTGAAACAAGCTGCTTGATCCTGCGAACACAATTAGAAGCTTGGCATCATTGTCTATTCAGGACATTTATCAAGCAGGTAATCTTGTTCGACTGACCTTTGCAATTTATCCAAATTATATGCTGGTAATTTTCCTTTGTATGTAACATAAATATAAATACGTACCTTTGCCACATTTCACCGTGGAAGAAAAACAGGCATTTTACTGATCTCAAACGGTAATTTTTCATTGTATAAAACATACATATAGATTCGTTTCTGTGTCATATTTCGCAACAAGCAGAATTTTTTTTCAAGAAAATTCTGCTTGTTGCGAAATATATTTTTTCTTGAAAAAAATATAGAATGAGCGTAATATGTGCATGAGTATGATCAGATTTGACCGTACAAGCTCTATACTTCTGTAAAACAGCTCCACTTAATATTAAGCTGTGCGTTTATTGGTTCTTTTTTTATTTGGAAAATGTTTCATGGCCATTAATATGTTACCTGAGGGTAAGACATTAGTTGAAAAAAAATCTCATATTCAGTATGTAAGCATTTCCCTTCTACAGCTTTTATGTTTTCGTGAAACCTCAAGCATTACTAGGATAACCTGGTTAGATATCTGGTTCTTCCACTTTTTCTTTCCATTTACGTTCTCTTCTTTGAGTTTTCATGTCATGCAACTGCTATGTACTCCCTTTCTAGTCATCTCATGAAAATCAAGAATGCTAACATTTCTTTATCACTCCTTTTTGACATTTCCGTTTTGAATGCTCTTAAGTCTTCAACTTTGATCCCTAGATGATGTGACGCCATTTTTAGTAGCCATAAATCAATAAATCAATCAACTTTGATCATTTATCAGCTTTCCCAAAATAATTATGCCTTGTATTATTGTTCTCGTCCCTACAGATCACTAAAATCTTAATATCGTAGTCCTTTACTTTATTCAACTATCAGTGTCATAAACGGTCTTTAAAACGTAATGGTAGGGCAGGAAATTTAAAAGAAACACGTCCTTAAGTAATCATAGTGGCCCATTAGTTCAACCTTATCATTTGTTTTTCTATTCCTTCAGCAGTAATTTTCGGTATCGAAAAAGGTGAAATATCCTACTTTTGTTTTTACTTTTCTTTTGAGAAAATACCCCCCTTTTTGAAAATCTTTTACATAAAATTATATCTTTCATACCAAGGAATAGTTTCAAAATCCAAATAACGTGAGATTCTCGGAATATCATTGATATTTATTTACCTTTTCTACATATCAGAATTCACCTTCTATCTGATATGTTTCGTTTCAACTTGATATTTTACTCCTTACGCAATAATGTAATGATGCATTTATCTCGTATATTAATTTCTTTTCAGGCAAACAATATGTTTGAAATGAATTTCGACTTGCAGTATAATTGCGCTCGAATATTTACATTCATTGAACACCCACTTCCCTCTGTTCATTTACACATGGATTGTGCTCTCATTATCATGAAGGGGTTAACCCTTCATCTCATGAGTTCATTAATTACAAAATGGGACACATCTCCTTCCTGTTATTCCTGAGTGTTGGGGTGGAAAGCAGTTTCATCCCTTGCATTCGAACGTTAAATTCTGTGTGTGTGTGTGTGTGTGTGTGTGTGTGTGTGTGTGTGTGTACTGGAGTACTGTATTTAAGGAGGACTTCAACGATGAGAACTTTATTCGACAAGATTACTAAGACTCATTATGCGCTAACCAACACCCCAACAACAATAACAAAGTCCTGGCAAAAGAAGACATCAATCTCGGACTCATTCGAATTAAACGATAAACCCCGGCGGTAACCAACAATGGACTTTCCTCCTGTTTTAAGAAACTATTCTGGTTTTGAAAACATTCTGTGAATTTTGCTTCTCTTCTTATTTTCTTTTAAGGGTAGGTCCTTCTATAAGGAACTCACTCCTAAAAGAACATGTAGCTAGTTTTACAGTAATTAAACAAAATTCTAAATTAAAAGAAAGTGCAAGGTAGATCGTTGTTCTTTTAAAAAAATTACTTGAGAGAGAGAGAGAGAGAGAGAGAGAGAGAGAGAGAGATAACAGGCACTTGATTTCGAATATTCTGTACGCCCCACAATGCAAATAAGTGTAGTATCATAATTTTATACCACTGTATTACTTTCATTTTAAACTCTCTCTCTCTCTCTCTCTCTCTCTCTCTCTCTCTCTCTCTCTCTCTCTCTCTCTGTGTGAGAGGATCATTTTGTAGTGTTTAATATACCGTTATAGCAAACCAAGAAGTATTCATCTTTTTTAAGCGAGAAAACAATCCACTCAATCTTTATTTCCAAGACATGCTAAATAGTTCCCCGTGGGATTCAATGTACTCCCGACAAAAGGAAGAGATCCTTTGTTTGAAATGATATCCTGAGACAACGCTTATGGGGAACGAATTCGCATTCAAGGGAACAGGAAGATCCGAAGGACAAAACCGCTAGAGGATTTCTAAGAAATGGAAAAGGACGAATGTAAAAACGAATTTGTATGGCAAGTTAAAGATTACATTTAAGTAATTATACCTATATCGTATAAGTAGGTACGTTACAATAGACTCTAGTGTATACATAAGGAATTGAAGGAATATTTACTATTTTAGAAAGGAATCAATTTTTTTGCGACTATTAGAAAGGCAAAGAAATCACGTACTTGACTTACTTTTTCCTGGATCTGTTTATCTTGCTGACCAACATTTCAAATCCTTCTTTTACACTGTCTTAAGCGCTGAATGGTCGTAAGTGCCCGACTGCTTGGCTTGATAACCTATATTTCGTGAATCAGTCCGTCAGTCAACCATTCTATAAGTGTTCCAGACGATTCCCCCACCAGAAAGAAATAACCCAAAGTGCTTGCTAACGAGGACTAAAACAACAACGGATTAACCATTTTCATCACAGGGCCACTGCCGTTTCTATTGCCACCAACATTGTCATTCTACAGCGGCAGATTCCATATAAATACTTTAGTCTACCCACTGCCTACATTCACTAGCGTTCGTCAATTGACTGAAAATAATTTACGGCTAGAAGCGTTGAGTATCCATTGTCTACGACAATAGCGAAAACCTTACATCTCATCTTGTTGCGTTAAATGTGATTATTTTCTCTCTCTCTCTCTCTCTCTCTCTCTCTCTCTCTCTCTCTCTCTCTCTCTCAGTGACATAGCTCAATTCATTAAGTTAAAATAATTTATTTAATATATGCTCTCTCCCCTTCCTGCTGGATGTCTGTTAACTTTTCTGTTTGTTTTATTGTTGAGTTTAATTTTGTTATTATCAACTCCCAGTAAATATACTCTTCCATTCATTTCTCTCTCTCTCTCTCTCTCTCTCTCTCTCTCTCTCTCTCTCTCTCTCTCTCTCTCTCTTAGCGTCTGTTTCTTTTATCCGCTTCTTCCCTTTGTTTATTTCCCCTGCCTCTCATTAGTGTGAATGAACATCAACCCCCACCCCACCTTGTTTTCCCTATTCTCTTCTTGGGAGGGGTTTATATCCTCCCCACTTCCAAATTGTTCAGTAACGAATTTTGGGTAAATTCTTTATTGTTTGAATTCCGTAGATCTTTTTTTTCACGTTAAAGCATTTATGTATATTGTCGTATCACTCATTAAAGAGCGTCGTCTATTTCACATTTGCACACAATTTTTTTTTTTTTTTTAAGAAATTCATGGGGAGAAATTAACTGCATTTCCGACAAGTTGATTTCAATTATAATTCTGATAAACAAAAATAAGCTAGTGTACGGTATTTCCCTGCCCCTACTATTTGCTATTCTATGCACAAAATGTTGAGAAACGTAGATTCTGTCAGAAATATGAAAGTGGAAATGGCATTGCTGACATATGTCAGAAGATAATTGAAGGACAGATATTGTAACTGTATTATTTTAAATTTCGATTCCAGAGACCCATATATATATATATATATATATATATATATATATATATATATATATATATATATATATATATATATATATATATATATGTATGTATATATATACAGTATATATATATATATATATATATATATATATATATATATATATATATATATGTATATGTATATATATATATATATATATATATATATATATATATATATATATATATATATATATATATATATATATATAAAGCGGAAGTCAGGAAGAAAAAACCTTTCTGTTTTCTACGGTTTTGGAGTGGTGATAATATTAGGAAGAAACATTAAACTTAGTTTCTACAATAAATATTCAGTTCCCACTCCCATACCTTACCTATTTTCTAATAATTATCTCTTTCGAATTAAAAGGAAGCATACAATTTAAATGAAATGACTCTACAGTTAGATGTAAAGCTGCGTGTTATGTAATCTAATAAATGAAGCAAAATTATTTAATTGCCTCTTTGTCTAATATTAATTTTTTATGGCACTTATTCCCCAACCTCATATTTCTGTCATTAAATTTTCACGAAAACCTTATCATTTTTAGAGGTTTTCAGTGAATTACACTAAAAATTTTCCCAGTTAAAGTGGATGCCACTTATTAATCCAAAGTTCTTGTTTCTATCCGGCGAAGTCCAGCATAGAACAGAAAATAAAATCATCGTTAATCATTTTTCATCCTTTTATTGCGTAGGGATTCTTATAAATGTTAGATGTATATGCACTTTTATTATTATTATCGTATTCATTTTTAATAATCTGCTTAAAGCGCATTTGTGTCAGAAGTTTTACATTTTGCTAAGGATTTTATACACTCCAAATATACTAGAAAATAGCATTTATATATTTAAACATTAAGAATGGATAAATTTATGTATCTCAAAAGTGAATAAGGAAATTGCATTCTCTCTGGCTGCTAATATGTATGTATGTATGTATGTATGTATGTATGTATGTATGTATGTATGTATGTATGTATATATATATATATATATATATATATATATATATATATATATATATATATATATATATATATATATATATATATATATATATATATATATATATATATATAAAGATAGTAATCATATGATTTCAATTGTCACTAGGTCTTTAACAATGACCTTTTTAAAAGAAAACCTGCAGACCAAATCTTTTCATACCAAGAAAGTCTACACTAGGTAAGCGTGACACACACACACACACACACACACACATTATAATTGAGGACAAATCCTAGAAATCCTTTGAATGATCCCCAAACTATTTCCAGTAAGCTGAGGTCTCTACGCCCTTAGTCGTTAGCTACCCCAAATATGTTTTGAAGCGGTCGTTTATTGTCTTAAGATACCATGTCTTTGTGGAAGCGAAGGGCATCTTTAAGGCTTTAGCAAATGGAAAAAAATATATATAATGTTTCATTCGCTTTCAGTCCCCTCTCGTAAAACATATTTTTAACCTTACCTGAACTATAAAGATCGTTAACGAAGAAATTTTACCCGTCTCGAGGGAGAGACCGTGAGCACACTTGACGACCGTTCTCTTATTGGGAGTTGATAACAAAAGGTGTGGTGGTAGTCTCTGACGGCCATGGGAGAGAGATTGGGAAACTTGTGCCCATAACTGACATTCCAAGCTTGTTACATTGTCCAGGGGAACAGAACTTCAGTATCGTATGTCCCAAGGGCCTTTGGAGACACGGAAAAGTTGCAAGGGATGAAGAGGAACTATCTGAATAGATATGAATAAGAAGTAACTGGCAAGTTCAGTATCCATTGGAAGTGGGGTACAATAAAACTTTTCCCAAATATATATATTTTAAAAGGTTTTTTGTTCTTGTTAGTCTTATTATCATTAGTTGTCTATGACTGATTAAATTTAAATAAAGAAAATCTTATTGTACTCGTATTTCTTATTACCACTCGAATTTTTCACCGTTTCTCCGTCTAACATATATTTTGTTATAAAGTTCTAATTCTATTCTTGGGAATATAACTTCACTCCAGGGAACTATTGCCATATTTTGCCATAAATTGAAAAAGGCACAAAGATATATTTATTACTCTTTTTTTATTTACTAAGCAACCTACCTCGTTTACATGAAGTTACTGGTGCGGAGGAGATAACATGTTCTTGAAGAAACTAGAATATCTGTTTTCTTTGAGATCATTTCTTGAAAGCTGTTTGGTATTCAAGTGTTTCTTGAATAGATATTATTATTATTATTATTATTATTATTATTATTATTATTATTATTATTATTATTATTACTATTTTTCCGTGAAAATCATTTTGTTCTCTTAGCATCTTTCCTTTTCTTGTCGTATTCACGAGTGGCTTATTCCCTTCCAAATAGTAATGGAAAATGAAAAAAAGATTCCTTATGACTGACGTTTGATGTCGATCAGTGTCCTTTTTCATTCGTTATTATACAATTTTTTTGTGCTGATGGGTACTTTTGTTCATATTTATGTCCCTGAGGAAATTTATATTCAATAAACCCGAATTTTACTATCGACAAGACTTTCTTGACTAACACTTTTATACCTCCACCTCCATCCTGTATTTATGTATTTAGGTAGAAGCAGAGCATATTAAGAGCGTATCTAGTGTTCCTTTAGTCATTCCTTAATATATTTATGTTATAAAAGTATACTTTATTTCATAATTATTTTTGGATTAGTCGTCTCTTCCATTATAGTTTTCTGTTAGTTTTTGGTGGAAGTAAACTATTGTGCCGGCTTTGTATGTCCGTCCGCACTTTATTCTGTCCGCACTTTTCTGTCCGCCCTCAGATCTTGAAAACTACTGAGGCTAGAGGGCTGCAAATTGGTATGTTGATCATCCATCCTCCAATCATCAAACATACCAAATTGCAGCCCTCTAGCCTAAGTAGTTTTTATTTTATTTAAGATTAAAGTTAGCCATAATCGTGCTTCTGGTAACGATATAGGATAGGCCACCACTAGGCCGTGGTTAAAATTTCATGGGCCGCGGCTCATACAGCATTATAACGAGACCACAGAAAGAAAGATCTGTTTTCGGTGGCCTTGATTATGCGCATTAACGGCTGTACAGAAAACTCGATTGCGCCAAAGAAACTTCGGCGCATATTTTACTTGTTTGGTTTTTGTAGAAAATTTCTGTAACTGAATCCCAGGAACAGCTTTCGCACCACACGTAAAAGTGGACTGGATTGATTTGCCAAATGGGCTGCACTTTTCATGCGGGTATGATTATTATTCGAAAAACCACAAAAAAACATCTCTCGTAATCACCGCATCTCTGTCTGATACGAGCGCAAAGAAAATATAATTCGTACACCTGGATGACATAAGAACGCTGTAGGGTTCGACATGTGTGATCATTACTGTCGAGGTAGTACATGCCACAACTCAAAGTGAGGAATGACAAAATGGTTGTCAGTGTTACGCCAAAGAGGTGGATTATAGTTTACGAAACTATTGGAAACAGGTAAAATTACAAAATTCTCTGAAAATCACTGTCTTGCAAGGCGACTGGTACCAGTTGCTTTTCAAAAAGTGAATGGATGGAAAGCTTCAAGAGGGAATCGTGATTTAAAATGTAAATTCCATTTAATGACACACTGTAATAAAATTATGGACTCGCAATTTCTCAGTTTAATATATTTCATAGTAAGGATACCGTAGGTGGGTAAAATGTGAAGGATGTCTTACAAACAAGGTAGTAAAAGTCTTATTTGTAATCATGAATTACAGAGGAACGGTTGATATATCGTGTGATACAATATAAATAATTTTAAAATATTTTATGTTTTATGTTAGAACATTGGGAAATATATAATTGTACGTGCCAAGTTTCTTCGTAAAATCTAAAGTGAAAGGGTATGACTATTCAAAGATGAAAGCCTGTCTTTGCTTTTGGTAATAATAATAATAATAATAATAATAATAATAATAATAATATGAAAGTAAAGGTTAATCAGAGACAGAATAGAAATGGAAACAGTAAGTAGTGACGTGAAATATCACTAACCTATTTTATACTTAACAAATCTAACAGAATAGGGCAAGAAATTTATTTCAAAGCAAATTATTATAACAACCATACTATCCTAAAGGTAACTTTCACGACCGATAATAATCGACTGATTCTTTACCTTAATTATCGCCTTGAAAATAGAATGTTCAAATGATAAATAAAGCAAAAAAAAAAAAAAAAAAAACACGTAGATTCCAAAGAGTTGCTAAAAAATATGTATCTTTTCACCAAGAAAATATACAGTGAGTTTATCGCTGCCAAACATTAACAGTCTGTGATGCTGACATAAGCACAATATAATCGTGCGCGTGAAGGTTCCTCTTAAAAACATAAGTATAAGGGTATAGATATTCTTTGCTTCAGGTTGATGATAATAATAATAATAATAAGATTAGAAATGAGAAAAAACGTTAATTCCAATAGGATATAAGAGAAATAAATAGATCTTTTCAACAAGAAAATATACAGCATATTTTACGCTGCCTGAACATTAACAGGGTTTAATGCTGAAAAAAAAAAAATCGAAAACAGACTCCTCTGCCTTGCCTCACGTATCATTCAGCCTCTGAAATCATACACGAGTGCAGTATCTAATCGCTGCCGGAGTTTGATCAGGGCACGCGACAGTACATTTCTAACTGGAGGAGCTGTTGAATTTCTGACAAAGGTTTTCTGTTACTTCCGAACGAAACAGTCTTAGCAGGTATTCCATTGCACAACGTACCTGTACCCGTGTGAAATTAAAACTTCCAAGCGATTCAGTCTTGTACTCGATCTCTTTTGAAGGATAACCCCCACTAACAAGTTTTCGTTTCTTCAACTTGTGTTTTCCGTGTCTGATGTTCCTAAGCTTAGAATTTGGCAACTATCGTTGAGAAGAAAGTCGGATCATATTAAAAAAAGGGCTGTTGATCAAATGCATAATACTTTTTTATCATATTTATAATCGAATATTGTATTGTATATTGATAATTATAACTTAAAATAGGAAGCAAACTTGTATAAATCATCTTTCCGCATCGGATGTTTCACATAGAACTAATAAGTAGAAATATAATAAGCTCTTACGATATACCAACTATTAAAAGTTCAAAGTCTCCCTGTTGAGTTTTACTATTTGTCTTGGTTACTGACTCACAAAATATAACGCCTTCAAAATCTGTAAAAATGTTATGTTATTTATCCGAATACCTCTGTGGATTTGAAGTAACGAAAGTTAATCAAAAGACACAAATCCGTCAAAATTGGAAGTCAATATACGGCATGCACTTTATTTTATTAATGTGACCTGATTGCACTATACTGTGTGGGTATCCAACATCCGCATGTTGCGAACGGCATTTTGGCAAATGTAGCTCTCATTTATGAGTGATTGAGGATCCCAGGTATAAAATACCCATTATACCAATGACAACCATGATCGATGCGCGGTGATGTAAATGGAAATAACAACCGGAAACTTAGGATGAGGAGAAATGTCATTTGTAGATAATGTTGTTGGGAGTAAAAATACCAAAAGGAAACATATGTTAGAAATTTTAGCAAATTACTGTTACTCAAGACTCAGTTCAAAAAGCTTCAGTTAATATTGTCTCATGCTATATATAACACTAGCTGACCAACTCGGTGCAGCCCGGGATAACTCTGGACGACAACCGATAAACTTCTCTCTCTCTCTCTCTCTCTCTCTCTCTCTCTCTCTCTCTCTCTCTCTCTCTCTCTCTCTCTCTCTCTCCCTTCTTTCTTCTCCCTAACACCCCTCTACTCTCTCTCTCTCTCTCTCTCTCTCTCTCTCTCTCTCTCTCTCTCTCTCTCTCTCTCAACCCCAACCCCCTTTGGTGCCATTGATGTCTTACCCCCACAGTATTCTTTTCCAGATAGTAAGTCATATGTATACCCAAATTAGGTATAACAAATTCGTCAAGTTACTAAGTCTACGAGAATAACCTGCCCTGTTTCACAGACAGAACCCGTTTCAGGGAAGCCCTCCCGCCCCATTTGGTGCCCTTTGTTGCTAGTGATGTCTTACACCATTTACAAGTGTATTGCAGTTAATGCCTTGTGTAAATGTGCATATATATATATATATATATATATATATATATATATATATATATATATATATATATATATATATATATATATATATATATATATATATATATGTATATATATGTAATAATATATATGTAATATATATATGTAATATATATACATATAAATGTTATATATATACATATATGTATATGTATATATATATATATATATAGTATATATATATATATATATATTTATATATATATATATAGTATATATATATATATATATATATATATATATATATATATATATATATATATATATATATGTGTGTGTGTGTGTGTGTGTGTGTGTGTGTGTGTGTGTGTGTGTGTGTGTGTAATTCTAATAGCCACAATGCCCTCTTAACTTCTCGAATTCTTCGCGCTTTTTTGGATATGCTTGTAACTACGAAGCCGAAAGGATCCAAACGGAAGAAATTGAAGAGCCCGTGAACGCCGGTCGCGGGAAGCGAACCCGAATTCCATATTCACAGGGAGGTCACGTTGCCGACCTGGCGTAGTTACTAGCATATCCAAAAAAGCGCGAAGGATTCGAGAAGTTAAGAGGGCATTGTGGCTACTAGAATTACATATGTGTCTGGTTAAAGTGACCAGTAGATTCTACATATATATATATATATATATATATATATATATATATATATATATATATATACATATACAGTATTATAATATATATAAACATATGTATATATATATATATATATATATATATATATATATATATATATATATATATATATACTTAAAAGAATAGGAAGGAGAGTAAAAACTTCAGCATGTCACGTCAAAAATTTATTTTTTTCTCCAACATTGCCGGAATCCAAATCCAGTTATCATGGCTGTGTTTGGGAAAGTAAAAAAAAAAATCCATACATCAGGTGCAAACTAAAACAGAATATATATTGGCATAATTTGAATGTATTGAGTACATACAAAATTTAAATATTACTAGCAAAGTAAGACGAAGTAAATGGGAGAAAAACAAAATGATCAGTTTTATTAACACTGTAATTGTTAACAAAAAAACAAAGATTGAGACTTAGGGGAGGTAAAATACGCCATTCACATAGACAGAGAAAAATGTATAATGCTAACAGTTAAATGTCTGTGAATGCATAGTTAAATATGTTATACATGTAGAAATATAATCTATGAAAGGTTGGTTCTACCAGCTCTCTTCTGTGGGAAGGAAGTGTGGCTGTTGAATGCAAATGAAAGAAAAAGGGAATTTGCAGAAATATATAAAATGGTAAGATTGTTAGCATAGGTGAAAGGAAGGATTCGAGTTTTTTAGATGGTTCGGTTATGTTGACTTTAAACAGATGTACCGAATCATACATCTAAAGTAGGGGCCTTGTATATTTGAATGGATTGGCATACACGACCTATAGACTTCCCAGTGCTTGGCCTTTGGCCTAAATTCTATATCCTATAGACTTCGACGGCTGGCAAAATATGACATTGTTATCTATGAGAACACAAAACTCGCTGAAACGTTTTTATTTTTAAACATCATCTACTTCCTTCACTATACGGGGTAGTCTCATCTTCTTTGCATTTAGACGGAATGAAATGTATTACGTCTCTGAATTTGTAATGTTTGATATTCAGCATAAAAACGAATGCGCCTGTTGCAGCTTAGCATCTGCAAAGACTGAACTGACAGTATTAATTTATCGTTAGGTAGTAATGATTTATATTTATTTTAATGTACATCAGAAACTTAGGTAATTTTGTTCTGTTGCAGAGATGACCTTTGTATCTCTGGAGAGTCTGTAACCTTGAGGCGAACGACATATTAGAGAGAAAATATCACACACGAATTTCAGCACAGTCAGGTGTCTGAAGAAGAACTGATCATCTGAAAGGACTGTCAAAAGGCAATCGGTAATTGTATAGCAGCTATGTCAGTCTCGGCAAGTTAATATTGACAGCTTTCACGAAGGCCGAGAATTTGACATTGCTGTCACCGTAGTCATGGATGGCAAAGAATGGAACCGGACTGTGTTGCTGCTCCCTACGTCGTTTCAAGAAGGTGCAAGGACTCTTTGTCAGTGCTGCTTACAAGGGTAACCTTGACAAAAAAATTCAAGGTGAGTTTGAGATTAAATGTCTATAAATAGATAACTGAATATTTTTACACATACAAATAGAATGTATGAAGGGTTTGTTCCACCAGTTCTTTTCTGTAGAAGGGAAGTGTGGCAGTTGAATGAATGATTGAATGATCTTGAGTTATCTGGCTTCGTGACAACTGGTTCATTGGTGCCGATATCAATTAAATGAACAACATAGCTGCTATAAAAACTAAAAGTTAAATGAAAATGAATGAAGTATTATATTTTTGGGAGAAGACCAGCGTCGACAGTAAATTTAAAAATACCACTGGCATCATACACCACATCCTCTCTAAGGATCTTGGCAAGGGTGAACCTACCATCCCGGTCAAGAACCTCAGAGAGGTAACGGCTTCTAATATCCCCAAGACTGGGCCACTCAACCAGCAAGTGCCTCTCGAAGTCAAGGGGAACAGAGAATCCTCACAAAAAGGTTGATTCTCCCCGGCCATGAAAAAGCTGTGTTTGGCGAGTATGCCCAATCCTTAAATTGCCAATAAAATAAAGAAAGGAATTTGCAGAAATATATAAAGTGGTAAATTGTTAGCATAGGTGAAAGGAAGAATTAGAGTTTTTCAGATAGATAAATTATGATGACTTTCAACCAGTATACCGAATCATACATATAAAATTGGAGCTTTTTATGCTGCAGTGAATTGGGATGCACAGTCTATAGGTTTGGAAGGTGGCTATATATGACTTTCCTTTTCCATTGATAGTAGTGTAATTTGTTACTATACAAAAGAAGGTGAGACATCGTTTTTCTAAACCAACAACTACTTTCTTCACTATATTCGTAGCATTTAGTTGGGATGGAATGTAATACGTCTGTGACTTTGGAATTTACGCTGTTCAACGTAAAAACGAATGCACTTTTTGCAGCTTCACACCTGCCAAAGGCTGAATCGACAATATTCTTTCCTTTGTATTTAAATGAGTTTTATCGAATCACTGTTTTGCCATTAGGTAGTAATGATTTATATTTATTGTAATGCACAGTAAAAACTTATGTTTTGTTCTGTTGCAGGGCTGAATAGTTTGGAACCAGAACACTTTCCTGATGTTAGAGCTGTTCAGAAATATTGAGAATTTGTTATCTCTCAAGAGTCTGTAACCTTGAGGGGAACAATATAATAGAGGAAATATCACCAACCCTGAAGAATAATAAGATTTATTCAGCGTTATTAAATACAGTTGTTCACAAACGAATTTCAGCAGAGCCAGGTGTGTGAAGAATTGATCGTTTGAAAAGACTGTCAAAAGGCAATCGCTAATTGTACAACAGATATGTCAGTTTCCGCAAGTTTAAGTTGACAGTTTTCACGAAGACCGAGAATTGGATATTGCTGTCACTGTGGTCATGGAGGACGACAAGGAATGGAACCTGACTGTAATAGGAAGGTGTCTTTGTCGCCGCTGTTTACGAGGGTGTCGTTGACAACAAAATTCAAGGTGAGTTTGAGATTATTTGATCCAGCAATAGATATTGTAGATTAATCTAGTGTGATTGTGGTAGATCATTATTCATAGTGGCACAGTAGTATATTATAAACACATAGTGTTACTATGGTTAAATTGTTCAATTTAAAGGACTTCCTGATTAATCAGTTTACCTGTTTCAAAAGGGGGATATCTTGGCCAGTGAAATATCGACGATAATAAATAACGTTCAGATATATCTATGTAATCATATCTTGTTTGTCATATTGCTTGGCATTCAGTCCATCATAGCCTTCCCTTCACATTGACATTTCACGCCCCAACTCCTCCAAATTCTATTATTCTTCCATCTAATATTATGTTTCAGCATTTTACCATTTTCAGATCCACTAGACTTTCTTTGCAGACTATTGGCATTGGCTTCCTAAAACTATGTGATATATCCTTGGTCAGCGTTAAATTCCCCTCTGGAAAGGAAAATGAAATTTATCCAAAAGCATTTGCATATTAGCCTTCCCCTTCCGTCTGCGAACCTGAAAGCAATTCGGTATCAGTTTGAATTTCTTGAGTAAATGGGAAAGCAATATACGACGATCCTTCAATATTCAGTTGTATTGTTTAGTTGTGAAATAATGACAGTAGTAGTAGCAGCAGTATAGTAGTAGTAGTAGTAGTAGTAATCCCTTTTGAAAGACGCGTGGTGATTCGATATTAGTAATTCAGTACCAGTTTGAGTTTCTTGATTAAATTAATATTAGATGTTGTACTGAAATGGGAAATAATAATAGTAATAGCAAAAAAGCTATTATGCAGTAAAAAAAGTACGTTCTTTATGCAATAGTGACAAATAAAGATATATTTCTGAAAGGAAAATTTCTTGACATGTAAAACGAAAGGTTAGAAAAAATTGGTCAAATGTTTTATATATATATATATATATGAATAGATAGATAGATAGCTAGATAGACAGATAGATAGATGTGTGTGTGTGTGTGTGTGTATACGTACATACATATTTATATTCACCCTTGCATTAAGCGCATAAACTATGAAGTGTACGTAACGGAAATCCATGGAGATAGGAAAGGCTTATCCTGTCTTAGTCCTCGCAAGGGGAAGGTTCCAGCAGGTTCCAGCAGGGTTCCAGCTACTGATATTTATGGACTTATTACATTTACCTTTACGTTCCCGAATCACAATCCCTCAGATAATTATTGTTGTTATTGAATGGATGAATATTACGCTATATAACCTTCATCACGACGTAAAAAATTATATCTGTTTGTGTTTTGAAAGTCTGTTTGCTGTTTCACCAAGTGGCTTCTCTAGTCATTCGGTTTAAATGATGAAGGAAGGCTGCAAATTGTTCCTTATTACCAAGACACTTAATATTCCAGCGCATGATTATTAGATGGAGTTCCCTTGCTGTCATTTAGCTCATATTTGATTTCTCTCTCTCTCTCTCTCTCTCTCTCTCTCTCTCTCTCTCTCTCTCTCTCTCTCTCTCTCTCTTGTATTTTGAACGTCGAAACATTAACTTAATAAAATGAACAGTTCTCTTTCCTTCATATTCTGAGCATATTTATATTTATGAGCTAAATAAAACGTGGCTTTAATTCCCGCCGTCTTTCTCTGTTAGAAATTATACAATACCTACTTGGGATTCCGCTTCTACTTAATTACGAGAGAGAGAGAGAGAGAGAGAGAGAGAGAGAGAGAGAGAGAGAGAGAGAGAATATCCAGAATCATGCATTGTATGAATGATGATGGACTATATGGGTGCTTACAAACGTACGTTTAACGACACAGACATGAGAGAGTTTGTTATGCTCAAATAGAAGTCATTGTGCTTGATTTCAAATGCTTATTTCCGCGATAATGAGCAGGTCTATTCGGTCGCAGTAATGTATTCCATTACCGGAAGCATATCAGATACACATAATGCCACAGACTGTATATACTCATATATAAAGAGCCGCTCACCTGGGTATTAAACATATGAACTATGTTGCGTATCTAATGGTAATCCATGGGGATAAGGCCTGTTATATCCTCAAAGGGGAATGCTCTAGCCCTTGCCATTAATGGGCCATTCTATCTACATTTATCGTTCCCAGATGATGATCTCGCAGATTATTATTATTATTATTATTATTATTATTATTATTATTATTATTATTATTATTATTATTATTATTATTATTATAAAGAGCCCCAGCAAATGAATATGACGTCATCAGTTCTTTCCTCTGATATACAAAATGCTTTGTATATCGAAATCCTTTTATTGTTTCACAGAGTGATTGATTTACTCATTCTGTTCAATGATGACACGAAGTTGCAAATGTTTAATTATCACCAAGAGACAAAATATCATTGGGCATAACTCGTGGATGGAATTTCGGTGTTGCTATTTGATGCCGAATACCAGCTTCCTCTCCCTTATTATCTTATATTTTGGATGTCAGAACCTTCTTATGACAGCACGGCATTTCAAATTCAGTGTTGAATAAAGCGATTATTTCACACCAGTAGGTAAAATTTAAATTGTGTAAAACTGCCCAAGAATATACAGTAGATGATCTTATCCAGAAGGAAGAGTGAAGTGCCACGTGCCAGAGTTGTTAAGTGCTGAAGAGGGTTGTACTGTACAAGTGCTTCATTATGTTGTTATAAATGAAAGACACTGTTACGCCTTTATTTACGGTGCGCTAGATAAATAAGAGCCCTTGTTTTGTGAGCTTTTATCTTTAAGAAAGTTGCGGCTGTTCTTATTTTTCATTTACTTAGGTTCCGCTTTAGAATAGGTACCTCTAAATGGGGGTGTCTCCAGCCCCATGTCCTTCTCTAGTTAGGTACGGCCTTGCAAACGCGACTAACTGCCAGGTACATGATTTATAACTTAGATCAGCAGGACACTGGTGGGTTTTAAAATTCAAGCATAAGATATTCCATCATGTAGAACTGAAAAATGGGTTATCGCCGGTCATGCAATATGTGTGTGTGTGTGTGTGTGTATATATATATATATATATATATATATATATATATATATATATATATATATATATATATATATATATATATATATATATATATATATATATACACACACACACATATATATATATATGTATATGTGTGTGTATATATATACACACATATATATATATATATATATATATATATATATATATATATATATATATATATATATATATATATATATATATATATATATAATGTGTGTGTGTGTGTGTGTGTGTATATCATTGTAGTCTTAATCTGGCTTTTTTTCCAATTTCTAGTGTTTTGAAATAAATCTAAATCTTGCTTTTGTTCACTGAAAAAATCTATTGGCGTTCATTTGTACCGTTTATTAACGTTCATTGAAAATATAAATTCTTTATGGAAAATCAGTGGCAAAGTTTAAGAGTCAGAGGAAAAACTGCTCATGGAGAATGTGAACTAAGAGAAAGAGAAAGGGAGGACAGTGAATAAATTCTCTGCATAAAATAAACTGTCCTCTCTCTTTCCCTGTTCAGCCATTCGTACGGACCATTCTCTTTAGATATTGCCTATTACACCCCCTAACCCGCTGCCCGGATCTGCCTTGTATTGCAGAAAGGTTTTGTGATGGTCTCTTCGAAAGTGAATGGCTGATGGTGGAAAAATTTATGACACTGTTATTTATATTTTGTTATTCACTTCATGTTTAAGGTATCCTATCTCATATGAAGCTTGACAATTTATTTATTACTCTTTTAAAGCTTTAATATATTTTTAAAAAAACATGGCTAATTTTTTTTCTTTGGAATATATTTTTCCATCCTAGCCTTTACAGGACTTACACACGACTGTTTGAAACAATAAAAATCTTATTCAAACTGAATATGTGGAAATTATTTTTAGGAAAAAAGACAGAATCGTCTTCCCATGCATTAGGTGTGTGAAATAAGAAAAGTGTGGGACTAAGTAAAACATCAATCTGGTTCCTTATCGGAGTCAGTTTGGAATCATTATTGATTAAGTTTTCATTATGCTAATTGTCTACTCTTGGTGTAAGTCCACACCACGCTGAGACATGTCGTCAAAACACGCATCTATGCAATCATCACCAACAGGTTGAAAACAAGTTTACGATTTATTGGTAGTTCTACCAGTACTTCTTACGATTATCCAGCATTGGCCTAAGATTCATTCTCCACTTACGGTCGTTGAATTGTTATCAATATATATATATATATATATATATATATATATATATATATATATATATATATATATATATATATATATATATATATATATATATATATATATATATATATATATGTATATATTATATTTTGCCAACATTTTTTATATATATATATATATATATATATATATATATATATATATATATATATATATATATATATATATATATATATATATATATATATATATATATATATATATATATATATATATATATATGTATGTATAATACAATGATATTTTGCCAACATTTCTTTACATGATTTAATGTAGTATGGCTCACCCTTCTGTTGAGTATTCATAACTTTAGATGGCTTAACAGATTTCTAGGGAAATAATATTGTCTTGATTAAAATCCCTGATCAGTAGAGGAGTCAATGAAACTGAAAAGCTCCCGAATGTGTATTCCTTTGATACAAAACCAGTACTTAATTTCGCATTTTGTGGTTAACATTCAAATACCCTATGAAAATGCTTAAGCATGCCTCTCTCTCTCTCTCTCTCTCTCTCTCTCTCTCTCTCTCTCTCTCTCTCTCTCTCTCTCTCTCTCTCTCTCTCTCTTTAAGAAATAGACGTTCAATTCTTTCTTAGAATATGCGGGAAAAGTATTTTACAAGGAATATTTTGTAGATGTCTTCTTTAACAAATATAAACACAGTATTTACTGGCATAATTGCTGATCTTCGAATTTGCCACTTTACTTCATTCCATATTTGCATTTATTTTTTTACCAATTAGTTTTTTACTCCATTGTTATTGGGAGATAATTTTCTTAAAATATTCTCTGTTCATGGCTGCATCATATAGGATACGAGTATTTGTGTATTGAAAATTTCATATATTTTTGTGATAATTAGAAGAGTTCATTAAGCTCCAAAAAATGTTCAGAACTCACATATATGAATATCAACATTAAAGAGACGAAATAACTCTAACGCTCTTGAAATCTTACTTGTATTTAGGGAAATTCTCAAATGAATAATTCGCCAAAAGCCAGTCTGCCTTTAACATGAATGTTTTTCAGTTCTTTAGACCATTATTTAAAATGGAACGCTATGTTAGTTCGTACCTTTTGTTAGATTCGGATATACATTTTTTTTCCGTTGTTCACTTTTATATCAAACCACATAAGATTCAACATCTTCATTCCTGAGCAGAAGAATTGTAAAATGGAAATAGGTTTGTGTTGATGATTTCAATCAGCAGACAAAAAAAAAAAAAAAAAAAAAAAACTAAGAAATTGGAAATGTTGCCTGAATGTGGGGTATCATTTCTTTCCATCTCTTCATAGGTATTAAACGAAATAATTTTGAATAGGAGGATTATCTTCGTTTTGTAATCCTAAATGTAAAGGCGATAAATAGATTTTCCATTTTGTCACTTATAAAAGAAGTGGAAAAGGACACAAGCCATTTCAGCGTTCATTTGATTTACATTTTTTTCCTTTTTGAAATTCTTATTTTCTTGTTTTGAAATTCGAATAAAGCGCATGTTCGTATTATATGTGAAAATTAGTTTATAAATTCATAAAAGCTATTAAAAAAACCCAAAAATGGTGATGAAAATCGACAAAAGTATTATGACAACGTAAAAAATACCATTTTCTCAGTAGATATTTTTTTTTATCACATTTACTGTTGAAATGAAAAGTGAAATTTTGTGTTAAGAGCCCCCAGATGCCCCTAAGAATGAAGTTCCACCTAAAAGCGCCTTCGTGTTTTGTCTCTGGTAATAGCACTTTTAAAGATAATGGGGTTTTATATTAAGCGAATTACCCGTCTGGTTATACGAGACATTTTGCAAAATTAGATCAGTGTGGTAATGAAATTTAATAGAATAATAATTGAACCAACATTCCCACCCACTTAACCCACTCACAGTAATAACCATCTATTTTTTCACTATTGAAAATAATTTTCCAAACTAGGTTTTGTAGAACTGTATGCCAACAAAATATAATTGTCAAAAAATTGTATCAAAATATGATTCTCGTAACACCGGGTGATAGCATTTGCTGGTATCTCATTCCGCACGTTCCATGTTATAATAGTTGACTCTTTATCAGGTGCAATTAAAACTACTTTTGCAGTCTTTCCACTTATTAAATTTTTTGCCATCAGACTTTGACTACTTATGGAATGACACTTTCCATTTCATCCGCTTGGGGAAAAACATAACTTTGAATCATTGTATGTTGCTCTACTATTTCTTCCGATACTGTAATTTCCCCAAAATAGCGGGGTCGTTGGAGTGACTTAGTTTTATTTCCAGAACCAATAACATAAGGAAAGAACGAAATTACATGAAAAAGGGTTGATGTCGAAATTCAATCGATGAGCGACATTGAAAACAAGAGAAATGCCACAATGAATTTCCAGTATTGACAGTTAGTGCAAACTGAAACAAATAAGCGAATTGCTTGAGGGGGATACTAGAGCATGCCAAAGATATAATTATCTAATAAAATTATGAAAAAATAAAGACGCGGAATATTGAAACATGCACGTAAAACATTAAACAAGAGTGGGTAAGCTACATACATGTACACATTATCTTCCAAACCAACATATCTTAATCTCTCTCTCTCTCTCTCTCTCTCTCTCTCTCTCTCTCTCTCTCTCTCTCTCTCTCTCTCACAATCACAAGCAGACTCAGACGCAAGTAGAACTAAATATTTAATTTTTTCTTCACCCCAATCTCTAAACTTTCTCCGTATCATGTCATTTTAAGAGTTTACTATTCCTTACTCTAGCCCAAACCTTTTTTTTTTTATTTCCTTCTATTACGTCTTGTCATTTGTCGTTAGTGCAATTATCACGAACTTTTTCCTTTAAAAGTTTCCTCTCGAAATCAGCTTTACTGTCCTTTTGACTCTGTTTTTGCTTTCGGCCAACATCTCGCATGCCTGTGTGTAATGCTCTTGGTGGCCATTTTTGGTCATTCCAAAGCTTGACACCTCCTCACCGATATTGCTGGCTTGTTATTGGTTTCCTTTACCGAATCTTTCTTCCTTTTCCATTTGTTTACATTTTTTTTTCAGTTTCACAACAAGAAAGAGACTTCGAGCAGAAAAGAAGCCAATGAAATAGAGATGAATGGCATTTTTAGATATTCATTACTAACCGTGTTTTAATGCCGAACGAATATTAACTTTTGATTCTTGATACTACTTTTTTTCTGAATTTCGTATCCTACGTCAAATATAGCAACCTCTATATCGGGTGCCAAAGGTTACATACCTCACTGGCCAATAATCGGGTAAAGAGAAAAGCCATTGCAGCAAACATAGGGTTTCTCTCTCTTGTCGTTTCAAGCCCCAATTTAGAGGAAGGTGAAGAATATATATACAGAGATTATTCTGCTTTTACTGGTGTTACTACTTGTACAGTTACTGCATTATTGTTGCAACATATTTTCATTTATGTTGATATATTCTTATGATAAACTGACAAAGAGTTGTTGTAGATGGTGGTATGAATGTATTTCCTAGATGATAAGATGCTAAGGTTATGAAAAGTATTTATGATGGAACTCAATCATGTATTTAGTTTGTAAGCAGGAGAGTGGCTGGTTGTGTGTAAAAGTTAATTGTTCAACATCCTAATGGGTAAAGAGGCTTTTGAGGTCAGAGAAAGAGCAGTAGCTGTAGGTTCAAAGTTGTGGCAAAAGAAAATAAGGTTTGCAGATCAAAATTTTTAATTACAGATAATAAAAAGAAACTGCAGGGACTGGTGTTTGAAAGGATAAGATTGAGAATAAATGTGAGAAAAGTAAGGTAATAAAATCCTTCCTTCAGAACCTTCGCTGTAATCCAGACATACTTTACACAGCCTAGTCAGCCACTCAGTTACATTTTCACTCCAGTACCGCAACATCTCATCCGTAATCCCATCAACACCAGTTTACTTATACTCTTGAACCTCTTAGTTGACCCTTTGGGGCCTTCAGCAGTCACTTCCACACTTTTTTTCAAACTTATATTAGTTCTGTCCTATGTCTACTATATATTCAAGCAATCCCCAATATATTCATTCTGTATCTGCTATTCTAAGATTCATTAGCCCCTTGCCCTCTCTCTGCCTTATTTTCCCTCTCACTTTCTCTCGACCTCCTTATCAGTCTTCTGTATTTTTGTACACTTTGTACCATTCTGCACTGAAACTAAACCTAAGGCTATATTTTTCTTCTTCAGTAAACTCCTCACTCCTTGCCCGATTTTGTTCCTTCCTCCCACTATCCAAACCACACCTGCTTTGGGAACTCCATCCTGGAAATTATTGTGTTGACATGAATTTTCTCATTGGTAAGGGCTTGTAACGAACCATTCTCAGGTAGTCTTTAGAGTGTTTTTTTTTATCTATGCGCTATTCTTCTCTGTGGGTGCTATACATTATGCTGTATACTACAGTCAAGTGACTACCAGGTAATTGAGTATATTTTCAGTTGAAAGCAAGCTCAGGAGAACTTTGGAACGTGAATAATGCATTGTGAATTCTTTAGCAATCGAACAGTGACCTTTTGCTAAAAAAGAGAGGCGATTATCCCAATTACACAGAAAAATGTGGATATATATATATATATATATATATATATATATATATATATATATATATATATATATATATATATATATATATATATCAATTATGAAGTAATATTACAAGAGGAAAATTCTTATTTAACATATGTATGCAGTACATATATACTGTATGTATATAATATATATATATATATATATATATATATATATATATATATATATATATATATATATATATATATATATATATATATATATATATATATATATATATATATATATATATATACATATATATATTAAATAAGAATTTTTCTCTTATAATGTTACATTGATAGAATACACATATACTAATACACATAAAATTGCTTTATGCTAGTATCATGAAATATCAATAACTAAACGAGAACTTTTGGCAATAAAAATTTTTTCAAATTCATTCACATGAGAAAAGCGTAAAAAACAACAAAAGAAAACTTTTCAATAATGGAAGAGAGGCCCCAAGTTTTGTTTTTTGACAGTTCTCAGTGAGAACTTGTATGGAAGATTTAATTCCTTTGTTGTTGGGTTGCGAAAAGTACCTTGCAAACGGCCAAAGTACTATGATCTTATTGACAGGAATCCTCCGTGAGGGATAACATCATTTGTCAGGACTGTGATGCTCTGTCCTTTCAAAATTGATTGCGAAATACTCCATTGAATTCAGGGGAGCTAACTTCTTCCATTTATTACTGTTCACCCTCTAAAACCTATTTCACGCTATGTGACTAAATCCTGGTCTTCAGATGTTGTTTTTGCCCTTAGTTTCCCGTGATAGTGAATTTACGTTTTGCCTTTCAGAGATTTTAGCATCACATAGATATTATAACTTGTCTACTGCCACTCCTTGCATTCGTGAAACTGCTACAGCTTCCCGGTTATATGGGAACATTCCTAGATAGTTACTAAGGCTAGTCAAGTATCAAAACATTTTTACGACAATTTTCGTTTAATGTAGTGTATTGGTGTTGCTGATCAAAGAAGCCCTTAGTATCCCATGAAACATTTGGCTGAGAGGAAATGAGAAAAAAAAATATAGAAATTTATATGATTTTATAACTGCTCAGAATCGTTAAAAATACAAAGTTAAGCAGTTCTATGATAACTTCCAGAAACAGTTTGCTCTCCATAAAAACAGGAAAAAATAAAAATAAATAAAAGGACGTCGAGAAGGGTAAAGGTTAGGAAACGTTCCTTTGCGTCAATGAGTACCGAGAACCATAGAGACAGGTGCAGATTTATCAAAATTTATATGTTTTCCATTCAATTTAATGTTATTTTTGAAAATGGTCATTCATCAAAAGAGGGAAATGTGAATGATGACAAATGTCAACGTTTATTAAGGATCAATTGGTTTAAAACAAAGCAGAAATGTGGATACTGAAATGTAAAGATTGAAAATAGGTTGTCGCGGATTAAAATGTCAAGAGATACTGATTGTAAAGAGTGATAGAGACAGGTGGAATTTAGCGAATTTATATGTTTTCCATTTAATATAATGTTATTTGTTTTACGTATCTAAATTGTGTGTGAATACAAAATCTCAGTTATAAGGCTCAAATTAGGATACTGAAATATTTAAAGAGAAGAAGCGAGGACAAACGACGAGTGATAAAAAAAAAAAAAAAGGATAAGGGAGGAGGGAAGCCTTTCCCACTAATTACATAAAGAATTACCACTTGGATAGAGAACATGCCGAAAATCTCAGACAGTCCAAATCAACATTCAACTGTTAACCTGAATTGTCAGTGCATTCATCTTGCATTGTGAAAGAGACATGAAACAGAAGAACTGTAGTGCTGTGTCAACACTTGATCCCTGCTTTGGTGCCAAGTAAAATAATTTTTATTTTATCCATTTGCTTCAATGAACTAGTTTAGTTATTGACCATGTGGTAAAATTTTTTCTCTCTCTCTCTCTCTCTCTCTCTCTCTCTCTCTCTCTCTCTCTCTCTCTCTCTCTCTCTCTCTCTCTCTCTCTCTCTCTCTCTCTCTCATATTGCATTTCAGTACATTCCGCTTATTCTCATGCCTTATCTTTGGACATATAATATCAATTATAGTAAAACATTTTCCTGTATTTGAGGTTATGGAAAAGGTTTTGTTCACCTTTTCAGCGACAAAATGTAGCTCACGAGTATATTGCGACCATCTGACGTAAATGTTTTTGCAAATGATGGTCATAGCTCATCCTTGCCATTCGTCCTCCCTGAAAATGTGGTAAGCCATTTCCCTGCTTTTCTCGGGCATATTTTCACCCCGAGTGACCAGAGATATCATTTGCGAGGAATTAGAAATAGGAAAAATTTTGTCCCTTTGCTCACCGCAGAATTCCTAGAGCGCACTCGACCTTATCTCTTATCAGACGTATAATAGCTAGTTTGTGTTTTCCTCAAAATAAAAGGTTTGGTCTGCAGGCTAGAAGAATCATTTGATTGTTGGAAGCTCGTATTTAGATAACTCAAAAAAAGATCAGTCAACTATTAGCCATCTATAAAATGTGTATATTCTTCTAGGTGTTCACTCAGACTGCTTGAAAATACTTTAGCAAGCATGAAATATTTAAAAATCTCCGTTTCGATATTCCACTATTCCAAATACGGGGTGTACATGAGTATTTATTTATATGACTAGAAGCAGGTATACGTAATAGGCCTAGCTAATTTGAATAAAGATAAACTAGTATTTTTGTGAAACACCTAATAATTGCTACGGAATAAGTCCATAATAACGTAATGCACCGGCAAGCTTCAAAAATTAAGACCCTAATGTTAAAAGAAATGAGTAAAGAGATTATTTGCAAATATTGAAAATAAGGGCAAAATTAAGAACTGGTAGCGGAAGGCCAAAATAGATAAATTAGAAGTCAGGCAACTCACTTATGCATTCGCAAACATTCATGAGCCTGAATACTCGAGGAACAATCTTCCTGAAATTCTATAAGATTTTGAGGTTAAAGGATACGCGTTGTACTGCATCGTCATTTCAAGGAACAATAGGCTCGAGTTCTTTATACAGCTGTAAATAATTCAGAAGTGAAACATTCCATTTTCCCTAGATTTGACATACATCTTACAGGAGTAGGACACACCATGAAGAGCTTGCTAAGTTATAACTATGAAAGGATCCAAAGCATGAACAGAAGTCCCATGTAAAGGACCCACTCGACTCGTTACAACACTTGGTGAATCGGTGAATATTGTATCTAAGTGCATTTATATCTTTACAACTTGCACTTCATGACACCCACATCCATAACAGGTCGTATGAGAAATTGGGAAATTATCTATATATTCAGTGCCAACCTCCATCCCATAGGAATGACATTGTAATCAAGTAGTAATGTTTCTTGAAACCTAGAATGAGGAGCACAGTTTAGCACCTCCGTTGAGAACTAAAACCCTGCATGTAACACAATATAATGCTATCTCGATACAACTACAAAGTCACCAATATTATTATGTAGTGCCAGCATATCGCAGAACATCACACAACACTAGTGAGATCTGGGATGCTCAAGTCTATGATTTTGCTCAACATCCCCAGCCAGAATAAGAATGAAAATAACAAAGAATGTAATGTTATATATGAAATCAAATATAATAATGATAATACGAATATGAGTGTGCATATATAACAATAATAATCAGATTCCATAGAAGAGGTCATGAATTTCAGGAAAAACTGCTTAACATAGCAGTTGTAAATGACAGAAGTCCATGATTTTGCTCAACATCTCCTGCCGGTATAAGAATGAAAATAAAAATATATGTGAGGTTATATAGGAAATCAAACATGATGATACGACTATGCGTGTGCATATATAAAGATAATAATCAGGATCCATACACGAGATAATGAATTTTAGGAAAAACTGGTTAATATAATACAACCTATAAACCATGCAAGGCAAGGCATTCTCTGGGTTAGCCTTTTCAAATGAAGAACATTAGTGATGAATTCGGAAATGAACATCACAGGTGAAGGTAAACAGAGATCAGGATAAGCAAACCTCTTGATCAGCCACCAGGCATCCTTGGCTCTTCTATTAAGCATGTCTAACGCAGAATTAAAAAAAAATACTGAACAGAGGAGTCTGGTTGAGTGAATCCACCAGGACGAAAATGAATCCAATACAGAGGAAGGTCATAGCGCAGAGGCTTATGACACTTTCCAATACTTAGAAACTGGTTTGATTTTGGAGCAACATTCCTCAAGAAAAGCAGCTGTCATGGCTAAAAAGTATTTTATAACCTTAAAATAATGAAGATAAAAGGCTTAGTATCAGTGTTGTCAGATATGTGAAGAAAGATAATAGGCAAGGAATATGCTAGATTAGTCCATGCATTTGCAGGCCAGGGATAGGAACCGTAGCTAGGGTAAGATCCAGCACCAGACTGGTCAGTCACTGAAGTATTCTGTAGTGGTAGTATCTCGAAGTGTGGTTGGTGCCTTAGCATATTGTGTATGTTGTTATACTTACAAAATCATTTGTATATGACATAGAAAAAAACGCTCAGCTCAGTAATTACCTGTCTACCTGGTAAGGAGGAAGAATAAATTGTTGGTAGGAAATCTTAGAAAAGTCATATTAGTTTAATACAAATCGACAGAGATGAAAACTGCAGTTTAAATCAAGACTGGTCATGCTATACTGAAACTTCCACTTTGTAAACCTCTGAAAGGCGGCAGCGCTTCAAATGAATTTCTAATGGCGATATTATATGGATATGTAAAAAAAAAAAAAGCGATGGAGAACATTTCACTAGTTTCACCATGCACATTTCGACATTTGATGTCCCTTTTAACGTGAAATATGTATTATCAACACAAAGGCTTTGAGACTCATGCGCTAGAATCAGATATTGGAGTAACATAATCCTTTGCCTGAAAGAAATATCAATTAAGAAGCAGCGAATTACGACATGTTATAAATTACAAAAACGGAGTTAGCGTTCGTTTATTGCATTGGAAAACAGAATGCAATAGAACTACGTACTGAAGGACGACCTGTTTCCGTAAATTGGGTACAGGGATGGAAATTGATAAAACACTCTCCGTATCCATTATCTGTTTCACTTAAAAGGAGTGCCAATCACGTCAAGAGCCATGAAGGGAGCTCTGATGAAAATGACATATATTGAAATTTTGATTTTTCAGTCGTGCTTCTTCAGGCAATTTACTTTTGTATCCATTTCAAAGAAAATACGTATAAAATGTACAAGGTTAAAGAACAGTACGTATGTAATATTGATTAAGTCTCTCTTACATTTAAATGATACTATACCAGACTTCACATACCTAAATATTACAAGTATTTCATTCACTATTATCATTGACTTTATAGCTAAAAACCGACTTTATTTATGGAACACTTATTGAAATAAACGTTCTTCACGGGCAACCTTATGGATTTAGTCGAAATAGTGTTCAATAGTAATATTATAGCTGTCCGTCGAAAATAATCTTTGGATCATTTTCATAAAGGTTTTATATATATATATATATATATATATATATATATATATATATATATATATATATATATATATATATATATATATATATATATATATATATATATATATATATATATATATATATATATATATATATATATATATATATATATATATATATATATATATATATATATATATATATATATATATATATATATATATATATATATGTATATATATATATATATAATGCTAAACACATTTTTATCATAATTATCCATAGAGTGTATGGGAGGTTAAATGGTACCAGCACCTGGCAAGAGGCGGACTTCTAACCAGGATTTTTAACAGAAAGTCAGTGTTTTATAAAAAGGACTTTTATGCTCCTTTGGACCCAGACCTTTGCCATTATGAAAGGACAATTACCTTTGTCTTGTCAGTTTTCCTCTGAAATGAATAATGTTTATACATTCCTGGGCTAATGTGTGAACATAATGCATTTTTTTAAAAGAAAATGTTTAAAAATTATGATTTCTAAAGGAAGTAGTCTATATGGTCTTAATGCCTAAGGTGTGGGCAACCTTTCACACACACAAAAAAAGCTATGTGAATGGAGGACTTATTCACTGCCAAAAATGAGGGTGAGGTCATCCCCTTATCAAGTGATAATAATTTTCTTTTAACCCTCAGCAAATTTTCTTGTGCTTTACCTTATAATATATAATATGTGAATTTCTCCCAATACTTATGAGTCCTTTTTAAAGATGTTATAATCAATGGTGAAACAGGCCACCTTGCACCCTCATTTTCCTAATTGGTACGTCAAGTAATATGCACACGACCCTGAAATATGAGAGCTTATATATTTGATTTTGTTTGGCTCACGTTAAATAAAATAAATGAATATAGAATTTTTCTTGAAATTAAAAAAGGTAAGAAAATATTGGAAACAAAAATGAAAAATAAAGTTGAAGTAAAAAAATAAAGAAACAATTCCTTTATGTTTCAATATTTTCACAATAAAAATGTGGTAATAATGGCTCCAGAAAATATTAATAGAGGGAGAGAGAGAGGGAAGGGTGGTGCTCTTATTATTTTTTTTATTCA
The DNA here is from genome assembly GCF_040412425.1 of Macrobrachium rosenbergii. NCBI lineage: Eukaryota > Metazoa > Arthropoda > Malacostraca > Decapoda > Palaemonidae > Macrobrachium > Macrobrachium rosenbergii. The sequence continues at coordinate 41,305,623 of NC_089783.1, read as the reverse complement.
CTCCATTTATTCTGATTGTACCCAGCTGTCTTGTAATGCCATGAAATAAGCCAAATTATTAAAAAAAAAAAAAAAAAACTTCTATAAAATCTCGTTATATTACTACGATTCAGGCCAGAGAGCTCAGTTTCATTATTGTTGGCGTAATGAGATTGGACCGGATGGAGGAGTCGTGCACATTTACATATAAAGCTCTAATGGTGCTGATTTGAATGCATGGAACCTTTAGACAATCTGTCATTTTACTGTGCACCTCCGCATGGAATTACCGGATGATGCCCTTCGACGCGAACAAAAGAGGATGAGATATGAAAATGGAATTCAGTGATTATCGGCTTTCGTGAAAAACCCTTCTTATTTTCTGGATAATTCTTAGACGAATATAAAAAGAGGATTATTTTAAAAAGTTCAGTGTAAGTATCTCTGACTCTTCCTCTAGTTGTGTTATTTGTCACTCCATTTCTCCTATTTTAAAACTTAACGATTCGGACTAATTTTTTTAATATATTCCAACATTCTAGAGAATGCTGCAAAGAAAATTTCAAGTTCAAAGCTATCCACATTTATTTGAGGAAATCCAGATTAGCAAGAAATTCTGTTCAGATTCCGCAGGTCAGCGTATGCTATCCAATACTTGGTTTTGCGTTTTCAAGTTCAACCCATATGCATTTGTTGTCGGTTTCTCGTCGTAAGGGACTCAGTGAGAATTAAATAAGTCAAACCAGGAATTAGTTGGGGATATGAAATGATTATAGCTTGCCAGTGCATGTCCCTTGCTCTCAAAGTACTCCAGTGATTCGGCAGTCGTTTCGCCGCTAAATCATCACCGTTGTTAATGGGGTCGTTTGGCGTTGTTTTAAAACAAGGGGTGGCGTGCACGTCCGTGTCTAAAACAGTTTTTCTCCTCTGTAGGATTTATATAGATGTTTTAAAGTGTGTTGTGGTTGGTGCTATATGGGTTGTCCTGGCCTGGTTAAATTCACACTACTGCAGCTAATAATAAAACGATACCCTGGTACAAAACTACACCTCAGACATGAGTAGGTAATAGAAAGAAACGTTAGATAGAACTCATAAGGTCAAATAAGGTAGACAGTGGGTAGAAATGTTAAAAAAAACTCACAAGTCAAATACGGTGGACAGTAGGAATTAATGTTAAATAATATACGGTAGAGTATGGGAAGAAATGCTGAATAAAACGCTTAAACCAAATACTCAAATACGGCAGATAGTAGGAAGAAGTGTTAAATAAAACTTACGAGGTCCAATACGGTAGATTATAGAAAGAAATGTTTTAATTCTTCATGCTGAGTGAATCAGTGAAAACAAGCATTATCACCTCGTTTCTTCAAATTTGATGAACAGCCGGACACAGCACAGTAATTTGGCCTTTTACAGTGCCACTACGGTGAGACACAAGACCTACCGTTTTAATAAAAATAGGAAAGTACAAATGTTTTCCTGCCAGTTACCAGCCTATTTTGTCAATAAATAAGAAGTCAGTAGCCTGACCTGGGATAAACAAGGTCTGGTGGTCAACTCTGACGTCATAATCCGGGATGCGTAGGTAGCGACAAATTTTGTGCCTCCTGTGGGTTGGCCTCCCTTTCTCAGGACCTTGATTTACCCATGACCAAATGAAGGAGAAATTTAAACCCGAAATTGATCGTGCCTGCTCCTTAACTCCGTGAGTTGTTGTTACGAAAAGCTAAAGTTCTTTGTTCTCAAAAGCAAAAATAAATTCTCTCTCTCTCTCTCTCTCTCTCTCTCTCTCTCTCTCTCTCTCTCTCTCTCTCTCTCTCTCAGTATTATTCCCAAAGCATAGAGGCATTTGATTTCTTGTCGTATTGTGATTCCAAAGTGAAAAATAAAGACTCTCCTAAACCTGTCTTCTGATATCATGTAAGACATCAGTACTAAAGGTCACCTTTTAATAATAGTTTTCGTAACACGAGTTGAACTTCTCTGCGAACTGAAATCGTCAACTCTGTTTGAGCATGAGAATGTTTTTCAAGCTGAATTAACATTTCTTAACATTTTTAGTACCATCAAGCATTTGAACATTTGCAGAGAATTTCATTTTATGCTTTCCTATCTGCAGTGCATAATTATGCCTTCCATCGCCGGATTTAGTTTTAAAAAATACGCATACTTTTGTAAACAAATCCTTTCATCACATACTTTCTAGAGAATATTTTTAGAGGGTGGGTGTTGCTATTTCAGCCAAGAGGATATTTATAAACTTTGTATGCTGTGAACTTTCATTTGTTTTCTCATGAATTCATCCAACACAAATATTGTGTGCAAATGTTTGTCGAATAGGTTGCTAACATAAGATGGGATCAGGAGCAAGGTAAAAAATGAGAAGTCCAAGGTTAAAGTTTGATTGTAAAGTGAGACTTTCATCACCTCAAATGACGCAAGAACTGCCGTATAAAATGAAAAGTATTTCTATTTTCGAGTCTGGAACAAAGCGCTTCTGATTCTTCTGAAACCGTGGGTCTAGAATATTCTAAGTAATAACCAATGTTGCTCGTTGCATGGGGCAAAGAGGGCTTAATTTTCTTAATACTTCGTTAGATTTAAAACAATCATTATTCTTACTCTTTGTGGCGTGGTGTTTTAGATTTATAAAAGGCAAAGAAATTGAAAATAAACGTTTACAGAAACGGCTAAGAGATTTTTAAATATTATCATCCTATATATCGACTAATAGATATTTTTTAAATATATATTATATATATACATATATATATATATGTGTGTGTGTATATGTGTATATATATATATTATATATATATGTATATATATATATATATATATATATATATATATATATATATATATATATATATATATATATATATATATATATATATATATATATATATATATATATATATATATATATATATATATATATATATATATATATTTGAAGAGCTCATGACATTTTACTTAGCCCAATGAAACGCATGATTAGCATGATACTTCTCATTAAAAATGATATGGCACATCATGGTGGATGAACACGCTAAACGTGTACATTCTCACGATCAAATGATATTGGTATTAATTCGATATGACTGGGATGCAATGAATTAAAAAAGAACATGAATGAAAGAAGTCTCCGTAGAATGTTATATCCCTATTTTCTTAATTAATTTTTTTTGGAGGGGGCGAGGACGCTTACGGAATGAATAACGCTGTAAAATATAATTGCTGCGTTTAAACCACTGTAATCATTTTAAATTAAAGAGGAATATATAACCACGAAAACAACAGAGATCATTATCAAAATTTTTAATTTTGGAAATGGGCCGAAGGGTTCGAACCTAAGAAACACTTTCATTGACTTGATTTTTATGTTCTTATTTATTTATTTATATATTTTTTGGAAGGTTTCCTCTAATTGGCAGCATTACTTTAAAACTTAATGTGGGCCCACTTCATTATCTCATATTTTTTTCTTTACAGACGATCCGTAATGAGGAATTTTTTGGTATACAAAAATGTCTTTATTACGGTAATTTATGGGCGTGGCTATATATACTGTATGCATACATACATACATTTATAAATATAAATATATTTATTTATTTATGTTCTATATATGTGTGTATATATATATTTACACATATATATGTGTGTGTATGTGTGTGTTTGTGCGAGTGCTTGTGTGTGCGCGCGTGTCTGTCTTTATGAGTCTATATGTGTAGGTTTTCGTTTTGTATATTCTTTTGTTATTTAAAAACATGCGACGATTAATATGGCAATAACACAGGATTCAATAAAAATAAATTATCTATCTATCTATAATCTCTGCAGTTTCTGCTATATTATTCGTCGCATGTTATTAAGTAAACGAGAATAATAGAATAATGCATACACAAACACACACACACACACACACATATATATATATATATATATATATATATATATATATATATATATATATATATATATATATATATATATATATGTTTATCGCTCGAATCAGCTGAACACAAATTCAAGAAACATTTTTATTCAATAAAACATTTTGAAGCTAACAGGTAAATCGATGTCTAAACATGAGCATTTATATGGCTTTAAATACGTACAGTGTGTGCATGAACATTTATGCTGAATAAACTCGACTATTCTGCGGAATGTCGGAATTTCCAAATGTCAAAGTTTTATGAGCTCACTCACAAAACCCTCTTATCTCGAAATGTCATTAAAGGTCGTGCTGAATCATTATGACAAGACATTTTAAACGTACTAAGATTAGCAGTCGTTCCGAAAAAAGGGAAAGCGACGTCGGTTGTTTTTTGCATTTTGGCAGCAGTTCACAAATGACGCTTAAAAGTAATTTATTATTAGTTATTTATTATTAGAGACTAGGAAATGACAATTGAGGATATAACAACGATATTATTTCCGTTATTTTTTTACAGTGCATAAACTTTGCAGTCATTACAGGCGCAAATTTGCTATTCCGAATTACTGTTTTCCGAAGAGGGGAAGTAAGAGGTGATCAAATCTCACCAGTCTTTGATGCTGAATCTTGGATCTCGGTCACGTTCAAGTTTTATCTGTTTGCCTCCAACCCGAATTTCTGTAGGGGAAGCATAAAAAATTCCCACTTCACATACAAGTAAAGAGATGGTTAAATACTGGCTCAGTATTCAAGATCTCTGTCTCATGTTTAAATTGATCTACTTCAAGACTTTGATTCTGAGTTTCTGGAAAGCATCTGTAGAAGTGTCTATACAAAGTTTACTTTTTCTTTGGAAAACTTGTAACTCTTAACTGGACAATAGCCACTTGCTATCCAACTTTGTATTTTAATAAGGAACACTTTCAGACAAGTTTCATAAATCACGCGTTCAGAAATGCTGGAGCGTGCAATTTCTGATCAATAAATAATAGCTAGGATTATGCTTATGGTTTCAGAAAACGGAGCGTTCTTCAACAAGTTCTCGCCGTCCATAGAAACAATGCAATTTGTGTGACTGCAGTCCTTAGGAGATCAACGAGCTCAGCAGCAACGCTGGTCAGTGTAAAATACCTAACACTACCAACAGTAGGTCTTAATGAAAATCAGCCCAATGAAAACATTATGACCATTCAGGTACAAATTAGGAAATATGCTGTTACCTCAACTAAACAGTTTTATAAATTATTTAATTAGTGGAGTATCTTTGGATTTTAAAAGTTAAAATCTAGGATACCTGAACGAAGGTAAGCATATAGAAAATTGTGAAAATAAACTAAACTACAGTGTATTTATTGGCCTGGGTGTACATAAACAATTGTCAATTATTCATATAAGCTTTAAAAGCATTTACCTTTCCCTTAAGTTTGTCTATCTAATTTCTCTGGAAATAGCGCCAAAGTATTTCATTCGTTATAAATGCCTGAAAGAATTGTAAAAATACAGAAAAAAATCATTAATAAAATGTTATAGATTCTTAAATATTTCTCTAGGACATTTGATAAAGAGATTTGGAATTCGATAGCGATTGAATTTGATAGTCACTAAAAGCATGATCTGCTTTCATTACTGAAATCCCTTTAGTGCACTTAGAGACTGAATAGGTGGTTGTTCGTCTTATGTCAGATGACCTTGACCACTTCCACGAATAATCCTGAATTCTTCAAAGAAACTAATATTTTCTTGAGGGCTCGGCCCGTTGACTGCAATAATTTGATGTTACCATAAGTATATTATTCCATAAAGTACTCCACTTACTAAACGATACTTGGAACTTAACTTTTCAATATCCTGTTAGTGGGAGGCGATAAATTACTTGAATAAATTTGGTACTTGATCGGCAGATGTAATGCAATAATAAAAGTATCGGCTTATCAGTAACCTTAATTATGGTATTTTAGCTCTACAGGCTTTCATGAGCATGCATTTATATAATATATATATATATATATATATATATATATATATATATATATTATATATATATATATATATATATATATATATATATATATATATATATATATATATATATATATATATATATATATATATATATATATATATATATATATATATATATATATATATATATATACATATATATGGTATATGTTTGTATATAATATATTTTATTAACACTATATATATGATATAGATAGTGTGTTAATGACCCTACACAAGGTCAATTAGGGTCATAATCTCTTACGGCATCTGTTTTAAGAACAGCACCATATTAACTTACATCTCTAGGACTCTCTGGTGGCGACGGCTCAGCCTTGTGTCAGCACATCCCTTCTCCCCCGTCGACTCGTCTCCCTGTACTTACCCTCAGACAAAGGCCTACTGGAATTAAACGCCCAGATGCAAAACTAGACTTTATTTGCAAATTTAACGAAAGTAATTCAACAGAAACTACGGGCATAAAAATGGAAATCATAGCTAAATGAAATTCTGGTACACAATCCATCGAATTAATGATTCTAGACCATCCAAAGTGACTAATACCCTGGTCATCAAATAAAATAAACTGGTCAGTAATAGGTCATAGTCTAGTACATTCCCATTAAGTACATTCTCGACCTCTTACTCAGCGAAACATCTGAAGAAGACAAGCAAAATTTTCTGTTAGTTTCCCAAAACACAAAAAAAAAAAAAGCAAAAATGGGAATTCTTCCCACGTTATCCAAAAACAAAATGCATATTACAGAAATGGAGGAAACAATCTACAGTTTGGTAAATAGATGTGCTCCTTACCTCAAAAACTCAGTGGACAAATCAGTTCAGTTGTTGAGCACCACACACCCACGTCTCAAACTTCTGGAGACCTGTAATAAAGTTCAATGTTTGGTCTTGGAATGCTTCTCTTTACTCCATTTCACTCCATCACACCTCGGGATTCCGCCCCAAAAGACACGCACAAACACACATCCTCACCGGAACCTGGGCAATTCCGGCGGACGTACATACTGTGTCATGTCACATAATCCCACGCCTCGAAAAGTCTGACACCATCCTTACTTAATGAGGAAGTGCGTCAGAAGCTAGCTAAACATTCCTCTCGAAGGTTTTTGGGATGGTTTTCCTCCCCACTTGTTAATCCAACATCCGTTGTGAACAATAAGGGTTTCATATATATATATATATATATATATATATATATATATATATTTATATATATATATATATATATATATATATATATATATTATATATATATATATATATATATATATATATATATATATATATATATATATATATATATATATATATATATATATATAATTTAAGGAAAAAGAAGCTGCTATTTTTTTAAAGAGACTACGTTTGTTACACTAACTTTATTAATTAAACCCTCAATTCCCATTACTGCCATCATGAAACAGAATATCTCTCTCTCTCTCTCTCTCTCTCTCTCTCTCTCTCTCTCTCTCTCTCTCTCTCATCATCTTCTTCTCCATCCTTGGGCTTCCCAGACGGACCATCAAAGGTCTATTCACCTTTTCCTGTGCACTGAAACGGATCCCCTGAATTGCTTATTTCTTCACCTTCTTGACCTATTTTTCTCATTCATTAGCCCCGAGAACGTCTAGACAGATTTTTTTTTACTTTGCCTCAAGTATATAACACGCAGCCTTCTTTCAGAAAAAAATAACATCTTGATATTGAATATAAGAGGAGGTGTAATAGAAATTGATAAATTTTTGCTGAAAACTCTCTCTCTCGCTCTCTCTCTCTCTCTCTCTCTCTCTCTCTCTCTCTCTCTCTCTCTCTCTCATCTCATCTCATCTAGACAGACTGCAGTATTTCTAAACACTGTGTTTAGCTAATAATTCACCTGTTAAATACATTCCAATTATATCTCAGTGATTTTAATTTGCACCGTAGCAGAAAACAAGTATAAAACAAGCATACTCGTATATTGTCGCCCGATATCTCTCCCTCCGTTCCTCTGTCTGTCACAAAATATTGGACGAGTGATAATGAGCTAAAGATGACACATCATGTTATTGTCCTTATAAGTGATAGTTATATGCCACGCTTATTTTTGTTGAGCGGGGAGGCAATTTGGAGTTCAAATGATAAGTTTCCGAAAGAATATGGTGGAGCTGTTCGTAAATGTTTCACCTAGCAACGTGTGTATGGCTGCCATGTTCTTTTCATTATTTGACGGATAACGTTTGAAATTCATCATGGTGTCTAGAAGCATAAACTTCTCTGTAAAAAACAAGAATGCGTCGAAGGTCCTTCGACGCAATCGAGTTTTCAGTACAGCCGATACAGCTTTCGGTGGTTTCGGTATAATGCTATATGAGCCATGGCCCACGAAACTTAACCACGGTCCGGTGGTGGCCTGGCCTATATCGTTGCCAGAAGCACGATTATGGCCAACTTTAAGCTTAAATAAAATAAAAACTACTGAGGCTAGAGGGCTGCAATTTGGTATGTTTGATGATTGGAGGGTGGATGATCAACATACCAATATGCAGCCCTCTAGTGTCAATAATTTTTAAGATCTGACGGCGGACAGAAAAAGTGCGGACCGACAAACAAAGGCGGCACAATAGTTTCCTTTTGAAAAAAAAAAAAAATCTCAGAGCCTCAAACCGCTGGAAAGGGGAAGCAAGAGAAAGAGAGGAAAAATAACACTCATAATACCGTCAGAAAAAAGCTGGGTGGGAAGTAACACGAGAGAAAACCTCTCCCCTCATTCTAAGCTGAAAGACTTTTACGCAGAAAGTGAAGGGAAAAACGAAAAAGGACTACTAAATACCAAATGCCAAACTAAGTAAAATAGATGAAAACCATGAAATAAAGCAGAGCAGACATTAACTGTGAAAGCGTTAGTTCTTACATTCAGTTTTCCTCCGAATGAGCCTCAAAACTCCCAAGTTAAAAATTCGATATATATATATATATATATATATATATATATATATATATATATATATATATATATATATATATACATATATATATATATATATATATGTATATGTGTGTGTGTGTATATATATACACATACAAATATATGTGTATATATACTGCATATATATAAATACTTCTTATTGAAAATTATATGACTCATCATAAACGATGAACACGCAAAAGTGTACGTTCTCACGATCAAATTATATTGATATTAATTCGATAAGACGGGGATGAAACGAATGAAAAACGAACATAAATGAAAGAAAACGCTGTAAAATTTGTCCCCATCATCTTATTATTTATTTTTTTGGGTTGAGGTTAAGGGAAGAATTACACAGTAAAATATAATTGTTGCATGCAAACCAATGTAATCGTTTTAAATTAAAAAAGAATATTCAGCCGCGAATAACAGAGGTCATTATTAAAATTTTTAATCTTTGAAAATCGACCTAAACGTTTGAAGCTAAGAAACATTTTCATTGATATAACTATCAAGTCAGTGAAAATGTTTCTTAGCTTCAAACGTTTAGGTCCCTTTTCCAAGATTAAAAATTTTAATAATGACCTCTATTATTCGTGGCTGAATATTCTTTTTTAATTTAAAATGATTACATTGGTTTGCATGCAACAATTATATTTTACTGTGTTATTCTTCCCCTAACCTCAACCCAAAAAAATAAATAATAAGATGATGGGGACAAATTTTACAGCGTTTTCTTTCATTTATGTTCGTTTTTCATTCGTTTCATCCCCCGTCATATCGAATTAATAACAATATAATTTGATCGTGAGAACGTACAAGTTTTGCGTGTTCATCGTTTATGATGAGTCATAATTTTCAATAAGAAGTATTTGTGTATATATGCTGTATATATACATATATATTTGTATGTGTATTTATATATATATATATATATATAATTTATATATATAATATATATATATATATATATATATATATATATATATATATATATATATATATATATATATATATATATATATATATATATATATATATATATATATATATATATTTTTCTTTTTATATATATATATACACATATACATATATATATATATATATATATATATATATATATATATATATATTTTATATATACATTTTTTTTTTTTTTTTTGTGGAAGGCTTCCTCTAATTGGCATCGTTATTCTTAAACTTTACTGTGGGCCCACTTCATTATCCCATATTTTTTCTTTGTAGATGAGTCGTAATGAGGAAATTTTCGGTATCTAAAATATCTTATCTTTATTACGATAAATTATTGGGGTCATATATATATAAATATGTGTGTGTGTGCGTGTGTGCCGATGTTTGTGTGAGTGCGTGTGAGTTTGTGTGTAAATTCTCTTACTATTTAAAGACATGAGACGATTAATACGGCCGAAAACACAGGAATTAATAAAAACAGATATATCTATCCATCTGTCTATCTATCTATCTATCTATAATTTCTCATGGGTCTGCTATATTACTCGTCGCATGTTATTAAATAGAAACTCGAGTTAGCTTGACGCAAATTCAAAAAACATTTTTATTCAATAAAACATTTTGAAGTTAACAGGTCAGACCATTTCTACACATGATTATTTATGTGGCTTTGAATACTTAACAGTGTGTGCGTGATCATTTTTGCCGAATAAACTCGACTGTTTCACGGATTGGCGGAGTTTCCAAGTGGCAAAGGTTTTATAAGGTCCCTCATAAAACCCGCTGTCTCGAAATGTCATGAAAGGTCATGCTGAATTCAGCAAAGAGGACAGACACTGTAAACTGTAAGGCGGTCAGAAATAAGGGAAAGAGAAATCAGTTGTTTGTTCGTATTATGGCGCCAGTACACAAATGACGCTTAAAAGTGATTTATTATTAGAGAGTAGCAAATCACATTTGAGGATATGATAACGATATTGTTTCTCTTATGATAATTCTGGAAATACATCTTTGTTGCACAAGAAATTGAAAACATACCATCATGCGTGTGAAGAAATAAAATTACAAATACTTTTTATCTTTTTTTGGACTCATTAGTACAGCAGTGTGGTGTGAGTATAATTATGATAATTATGAAAACGACGTCATAATTTGCCAGATTTCTTTTTATGATTTTGTCATTCAGCGTTCTCCTCTGATATTGATTATTCAAAACAAGCTTGCATGAAAAGCGCTGAGTGTTTGACAGTTTTTGTAGGCAATCTTGATGAAATGGAAGCCTCTTCAAGCGGTTAAATAAAAAAAAGAAGCCTTTTCACGATGTATTTAAACAATTTTTACCGGGTGATTCGTTTGCTTTGAAGATAATTACCTGGAAAATATGAGCAGATTTCCTATTCGCGTATAAATGCTTTTTATAAGGAAACATTTCTAATTATCACCGTCTCTTCAATGTTTCCTTTGAGAGAGAGAGAGAGAGACTAACTGAGATGTTTCATTTATTAACTCCGGATATGTAAGTAATTGAAAGCTGAGAAAATAAGTGTCATCACCAACCTTTTATACTTGCCAACAAATATCAGGAAATATAAGTTTAACAGTAATAATGTCAAGAAAGGTTTATTGCTGCAAGACTGAAACATAATGTTTCAAGTGATGACGAATACTGTTTTTGAGATACAAATTTTGCTACTGCTTTATATTGTTATTTGCATAAGGACTCCTATGGAGTGGCAGACTTGTAAGGTGTTGGCAAATGGCGGAAAGACATTGCCACCGATTTCTTCTCTCTCTCTCTCTCTCTCTCTCTCTCTCTCTCTCTCTCTCTCTCTCTCTCTCTCTCTCTATATATATATATATATATATATATATATATATATATATATATATATATATATATATATATATCACGCACACGCACGCACGCACGCACGCACGCACGCACGCACACACTCGCTCTTGTACGTTCTTACAATGTCTCTTTGTTTTACAATTTAATATCCCTTTGATATAAGCTAACCAATAGATTCTTGAATCTGAGGAACCATTCATTATCTACTGTTCGTGATAAAATGCAGTCACATTCTGTACATATGCATGACTGAGAAACGAAAGAACCTTCATGATAAAATGAAAGGTATCTCGGTTGATGTGTCTTTCATTACAAGAAGTTGATATTTGTGCTCGTGGCGTAACTTGTAATCAGATAAAGTAATGAGATAAATCTCTTTTCAATACTCATTTCTTTTAATAGTCAGTAATTATCTGTGCCAAGTACACCTTCTTAGATTTGAAATCCAAATTTAGTATCACATTATGAACATTTATATACATTTCCGCTACTGGACGGCAAAGATTAACACCATTATACAGTACTATTATCTTCTAAAAAAAAAAGAGGAAATTTATCAAAGATGTAAAAATGACGACCTTTAGGTTATATATCATAAATCGAGCACTAATGCTCACATAAAAATTGATAGGTGGTTTAAAACGCAGAATATTCTTTTGGAAAGAATATTTTATTGTTAACTGCGGCAAAACCAAAGGCTAACTAAAAAGAGACGAACATAGGTGCACTTTACCTCACATACACTGTATTTGTAGCAATTAAAGCTATTCTTAAGTTTGAGTTCGATGGCTAGGAAGTCAGCGTTATCTCAGTGCTAACATTAGCATGTTCACCTGCGGCGTTTCCTATTTTTTGCACTGGTATACCAACTATAATTTATTTACACACACACATGCATATAGAAACGCGCACACGCGCATACATACACATATGTATATATATGTATATATGTCTATATGTATATATGTATGTCTGTTCATATTCCATATATATATATATATTTGTATATATATATATATATATATATATATATATATATATATATATATAAATATATATAAATAATATATATATATATATATATATATATATATATATATATATATATATATATATATATATATATATATATATATAAATTTATATATATATATATAACAACAATAAAATTACAGCAAAGTGTTGTTATCCTCTAAATTTCATGTTTTCTTTCACTGTCCCAAATGAAGGAAATAACGACCCCATATTCTAGTTCTTAACTGCTGCCCATTAAGCCTGTGTCCAAATCGTCAGCTGCCTTCAACGGTGTTCTAATTATCAGTTTCTAATTTCCACAATTTTTACTGGATTGTAATATGCTTATGACAAATTATTTGATTAACGTACTTCTATACTCTTAGTAACAAAGAATCGACAGGAACAGTGAATAAGGTCTGATATGGAGGGTCTTTGAAAAATAATTTTCTGACTTCCGTTTTCATAAATATGATTGTATACTGCATTCATCATGGTCCTCTTTATCGTTTACAAAATCGTTTTGCTGTTTACAATATTTTTTTTTAGACAAACTTCCATCTGGTATGTTTTTTATGTATTATCCCTTCGAGTAATCTATTTTATAGATTTTGCTTGAAAATTATGAACTTTTTTATTGCTCTCAATGCATACATATATTTAAAATAATAATTTAATAATAATAATAATAATAATAATAATAATAATAATAATAATAATAATAATAATAATAATAATAATAATAATAAAGTTAATATACTTTTCAGGAGGAAACTTTCACTTTTATTTATTGAATTCTCGGTACGGTATTAATTTTTCTTCCTTCTCATAAATTTATTTTAAGCCTTCTGGAATGTCTCTTCCAGCATAATGCAAAAATTCCAGATAATGTATGTTATTGTCAGAAATTAAAGGAAGAAATCATTATATAATATATATATATATATATATATATATATATATATATATATATATATATATATATATATATATATATATAACATATAATGTGTGTGTGTGTTATGCCCTGCAACAAGGTCAAATAGGGTCATAATCTCTTACTACATCTGATTTAAGAACATCATAATATCATCTTATATCCCTGAGATCCTGCGGTAGCAATGGCCAGCATTGGGTCAGCACATTCTTTCTCTCTAGTCGACTTTGCAAATTTAACGAAAGTATTTCAGCAAAAGCTACGGTCATGAAACGTCGTGTCTCACACCCCATAAAAATGGAAATCATAACTAGAGGCAACTCAGACTCACAATCAATCGAATTAATGATTCTAGATCAACCGATACTAGTGACTAATACCCTGGTCCTCAAACAAAATAAAAAGGTAATGATTATTTTAGACCAAAATAAATGTCATATAGTATATTAAAAACGCCACTTCCAAAACATTCGTCCTCACAGGACGAACCTAGAATTCCTGTTAACAGAAACATAGCATATATTAAAACCTGAAATGGTGTATAAAGAAATCAACATTTAAAATGGAAAAATGCATAATGGAGAACAAATCGGAAAAATGCGTAATGGAGAACAGAGGAGTTTCACTGCAACACAAAGTGAGTATTCCACAAAATGTCTGAAAAGATATGTGTTAATGAGTTATCTTAGTCACATTCCATGGCCGCATGGAAACCGTCCCTCACAACTCAGAGAGCGAATCACACCAGCCACAAATCGAAGTGCATAGCCATTGTATGGTTCCTCTCGTAATATAATATTAGAGAGTGTACATATGCACGCACTCACTTAAAAACCCCTCCCCGGAAGCGTGACGACACCATCGGGTTCAGTGTTCGATGGATTCAGCCTTCAGACCCCACAGATATCACAACGCTTCCATCAATCTGTCACGTAGTCCCCATGCAATTTGGCCATGATCAGAAGGCACAAATGAATGCGTCAGATACCCGCTTTATCTAACTGCAGAAACTACCAATGTTAACATAAATGCCACCTGCACCGGATACACATCCTTTTCACAGGCCAGCACATAGTTCGCTAAAAGTCTCAATAAATATATATATATATATATATATATATATATATATATATATATATATATATATATATATATATATATATATATATATATATATATATATATATATGTGTGTGTGTGTGTGTGTGTGTGTGTGTGTGTGCGTGCGCGTGTGTGTGTACATGAACATTAGGTATATATTATATATAATAATATATCTGTGTGTGTGTGTGTGTGTGTACATTGTTGCTACTTTCGCTCTTTTTAGGGGAAAATCAAGAGCCCTCTGAAAGACTTATGTCGTAAGTTGATGGTGAATTTCCATCAGCTATCTTGAATATACCAGTTCAATTACTATTCCTGTCTTTACCTGAACATCCTGAATATCTTTCAACATCTTCCTCCTTCCTAGCTCTTTATCTCTTCAATCCCTTTCACTTTATCCACACGTTTTATCTCTTAGTTTCAGTGGTAATTATTTTATCCTAGTTTATTCCATTTAATTCTCCCTTCCATTCCCTCATCTTGTCCTATTATTCCTTATCTCTGTGCCTCAACTGTGGATTATCTCATCATCTATCTTTCCCAGCTGTTTATCCCCCAATAAATCTTTTTCTCTCCTATTCCACATATATTAAGCTCAATGTTTGAAAGATGAAATATTTCTAAAATAATACATAATATTACAATAAAAGTGATGACTCGCTAAATAATTCAAAGTGCTATTCAGTGACGCAAGAAAGTAATAATAATAATAATAATAATAATAATAATAATAATAATAATAATAATAATATATAATAATAATAATAATAATAATAATAATAATAATAATGCATTTAGTATTCCCTCTTTCTCGTCGCTTTTTAACATATACAGTATAATATCACAGGTCAGGCAGTAATAAAGATGTCAAGAATATTCTTTTATTCACTAGATTTCTTGATTTAATGAATTTGGTGGCACCAGTAAACTCCGGTCAGCCAAAGTGAAAATACTATGCAAAAATAAAACAATTGTTTGTTTTTTTTTTTTTTTTGGGGGAGAAATCTTAAATTTTCCAATTGTATAGGCCACAGTAGTTATTTTGTTACACAGAATCATCCGGATGTCGGTTAGTTGAAAAAAAAAATCTCCCTAATGACAGTGAATGTACCTGAGGCAAAGACCAAACATTCATATACTTATTATTATTATTATTATTATTATTATTATTATTATTATTATTATTATTTTTATTTTTTTTCTATCATTGTCATCCTATTCGACTGGGTGGTTTTTATAGTTTGGGGTTCCGGGTTGCATCCTGCCTCCGTAGGAGTCCATCACTTTTCTCACTATGTGCGGTATTTCCAGTAGCACACTTTTCTGCATGAGTCCTGGACTACTTCGGCATCTGGTTTTTCCAGATTCCATTTCAGGGATCTTGGGATCGTGCCTAGTGTTCCTATGATTATGGGTACAATTTCCACTGGCATGTTCCATATCGTTCTTATTTCGATTTTAATGAGTGATACTTTCTTCTTGTTTTCTATCACTCCCTCAGGTTGGTGTTCGTACCACTCATTACTGCAAGCTGGCTGGTGTTTCTTGCACAGGCTCCAGTGGAGGGCTTTTGCTACTGAATCATGCCTCTTTTTGTACTAGTTCTGTGCAAGTGCCAGACATTCGCTTGCTATGTGGTTTATGGTCTCGTCTTTCATATTGCACTTCCTGCATATGGGTGAGATGTTATTTCCATCTATTGTTCTTTGGACATATCTGGTTCTTAGGGCCTGATCTTGTGCCGCTGTTCAGCATTCCTTCTGTTTCCTTCTTGAGTTCATCCCCTCTGTAGCCATTGCCATGTTTCATCGCTGGCCAGTTCTTTTGTCTGTCTCATGTATTGTCCATGCAGTGGTTTGTTGTGCCATTCCTCTGTTCTGTTTTTCATTCTTCTGTCTTTGTATATTTGTGGTTCTTCATCTACTTTTATCAGCCCTTCCCATGCATTCCTTAGCCACTCGTCTTCACTGGTTTTCATATATTGCCCCAGTGCTCTGCTCTCGATGTTGACGCAGTCCTCTATGCTTAGTAGCCCTCTCCCCCCTTCCTTTCATGCTATGTATAGTCTGTCTGTATTTTCCCTTTGGTGTAGGGCTTTGTGTATTGTCATGTGTCTTCTA
Source organism: Macrobrachium rosenbergii (assembly GCF_040412425.1). Lineage (NCBI taxonomy): Eukaryota > Metazoa > Arthropoda > Malacostraca > Decapoda > Palaemonidae > Macrobrachium > Macrobrachium rosenbergii. Next base: position 41,288,727 of record NC_089783.1, on the reverse strand, counting down.
ATTTTCTGGTCTGTGGAGCGGAGTTCAGCCTTCGTCCACTCCATTACTCGTGCGCTGTATCTGATTACTGGTAGTGCCCATGTGTTTAAGGCTATCGTCATGTTTCCGGCATTGAGTTGTGACTTGAGTATTGCCCTAAGTCTTTACATATATTCTTTCCCGATCGTGTCCTTCATCTCTTGGTGTTTTATATCCTCTCCCTCTATTATTCCCAGGTATTTGTATCATGTTTCATCTATGTGTTTGATGCTATTCCCATCTGGTAGCTTTATCCCTTGAGTCCTTGTTACTTTGCCTTTTTGTATGTTGACCAAGCGCATTTTTCTATTCCAGATTCCATCATGATGTCCCCAGATACAATCCTTACAGTGTGGATTAGGGTATCTATTTCCTTGATGCTCTTACCATACAGCTTGATGTCGTCCATGAACATCAGATGGTTAATTCTGTTGTCTCCTTTCTTAAGTTGGTACCCAGCATCCATCTTCTGCAATAATTTTGTCATGGGAATCATGGCTACTACGAAGAGTAGTGGGGGCAGTGAGTCGCCTTGAAAGATCCCTCTTCTGATGTTAACCTCTGCTAGTCTTACCCCAGAGCTTGTAAGTACTGTATTCCGGTTGCGCATTGTATTTTTAAGGAAGCTGATGGTGTTTTCCTCTGCCCCATATATTTTCAGGAATTCTATTTGCCACATGTGCAGTATCATGTCGAAGGCTTTCTTGTAGTCAATCCATGACATGCTGAGGTTGGTTCTCCTTCTCTTACTATTCTTCATTACCATTCTGTTGGTTGTGGATGGTGTTTGTATCCCCTAGGTAGTTGTATAGCCTTTCACTGATGATACTTGTTAGTAACTTCCACTTTATTGGTAGGCCGGTGATAGGCCTGTAGTTGCTTGCTATATTTCCCTTGTTCTTGTTTTTCTGTACTAAGGATGTTCTCCCCGTGGTCATCCATTTGGCCACATGGTGGTTTGCCTCAGTAGCTCCAGTCTCTGGTGGCTGGTTACTATCACTGTGGTGGTCAGTTGCTGGGTGACGACCTCCAAGTACCTGACTGTCCTCCCCGTCAGTTGGGTTGTATACCTGGCTGCCAGACGAAGCTCCTCTGTTGCCAGAGGATCCATTTACGTTGTTTTCATTTATTCTTTCATTTCTTTCCATCATTGCTGAGTTTTGCTATTTAACCCACAGCTGGACCCTACCCCATCGAGAATAGGTACTCATTTACAGCTGAGTAGACTGAGGAAATTATGGCAAAGATCCTTTCCCAAGGAATCAACGCCGAGGAGAGCGGTCACCCATCCAACGACTGACCAGCCCCAGTGCTGCCTAACCAGTCCATCGATGAGCTAAACCACTCTGCCACGGTGCCCATATTATTATTATTTTAGGCCAATGATGGATATGTGGGCGCGTGTCAGGGGCCTTTTTCTCCGCCGTTTTGAGATTTCCCAACATCTGGATGGTCATACGTATTTCCTTTTTCTCTAGGTTTCCAAAACTGTTTTTTCGTGAGGATGATACTATCCCTGATAATTTAACACATTGTTGATACAATTCGATTTAATATATATCTATCTATCTATATATATATATATATATATATATATATATATATATATATATATATATATATATATATATATATATATATATATATATGAAGAGTATGGGCTCATATTAGAAAATCTAGCATATAAATTCAAGTGAGGCTGACCGATGTGCCCTTCAAGAATATCTGTTCGTGCTAAGGGAAGATTCTAGAATCAAATATCATCAATCAGACCAAGAGAATCTATTAGGTACGCGTTCGAAATGTGACCACGCGTCCGACTTAATTTTACGACGCACTCTTAAGTAAGTGTTTTACTGGATCCGCCCAGAAGAATCAGTCCAAGTTATTCGCTATTTCTGGCCCTGCTAAAATCCTTATTATACACTATGCATATTCTTCTTAAATACTTGAGTAATTTTTATTTGCTTTCCACATTCACCATTCATCTAGGGTGTAGTATTGTCAGCTAAAATAAGCGCATATTAACGATTTACCGAAGTAGACCTGTATTCGTTCTGCGATTCTTGCTTTGTTCTCATTCAG
>NC_089783.1:41266624-41281624 GCF_040412425.1 Macrobrachium rosenbergii | reverse complement strand
GTTAATAGGGTATTCAAAACATTTAAAGATTGTTCATTGCAACACTTTGGTAGATATAGTCCAATATATTTATCTTGGCTTTGCATGAATTTCATGGAAGCAATGTATGAGCACTTAATTGCTTCCTGTGATACATGATGAAGCAAAGGGAAAGCGCTTTGTAATTTATGATGAGGGCTTCATCAGGGATAATGGCTATTAGCACTAGAAAAATATGGTCAGGAAAATGAGCAATCCATCTCCTCGGAGTTGTAATAGAGTAACCGAATATTTCAGCAATATGCTTTGAATTACATATTCTGACTTCGTCTAATATTAATTCCTTCCTTTCTTCAATTTTCACGGGAATTCGGCCGTTAAGCTTCATCTTAAATTGTTTTTATTCTATTTCATATTTAATATTGTGGTTAAAAAAATAAAGCTTTGCAGAATACTTTTATTAGGAATATGGTTTGCCATAATATCAATATTTTTTATATGACACAATACAGTAAACTATATTCGGTCAACTTATTCAGCTTCATTCACTGACGTTAAATTGCTGCAGATATAACACTGGCTAGGACATTCGCTGTTCGTAATAAATTTTTCAAGTTATAAGTCGGTCAGTGATAGAATACCAAATATATATATAGAAAACTTTTTTGCGTCTAAAATATAAATGCAAGATATATATATATATATATATATATATATATATATATATATATATATATATATATATATATATATATATATATATATACATACATACATATGAATATTTATATATATGTATTATGAATGTGTGTAATTGCAAAATTGCAAACATATATATATATATATATATATATATATATATATATATATATATATATATATATATATATATATATATATATATAATCTTCCCTATATTGCAAAAGAGTTGCACACGCAATACGCACTATTTAAAAGAAAGAATGACCAGACAAGTTCCAAGAAATGAATAAAACAGGCCTCTCAGAGGCAGAAAACCTATGAGTCTTCATTGTAGGTGAATTTAGAACCAGCTTATGTTTTGGAAGTTTTCTGTATAGATGGTTCATCCGCTATTCACAATTTCAGTGATTTAAAGTTGATATGTATATTATATATATATATATATATATATATATATATATATATATATATATATATATATATATATATATATATATATACATACATATATATATATATATATATATATATATATATATATATATATATATATATATATATATATATATATTACTTATTTACAGTTATCAGGCCCGTACTATTATTATATGGGGCAGAAACTTGGGCATTTAAGAGAAAGAGTGGAAGGACTGTTGGAAAGAACTGAGATGAGGATGGTGAGATGGATTGTTGGAATATCACTACTGGAAAGGAGGGAGAGTCAAGATATAAGAAGAATGTGTGGTATATGTAATGTAAAGGAGAAGGCTAGGGAAGCTCGTCCTAGATACTGTGGCCATGTAATAAGAAGAGAGAGGTGGAACCAATCAAGAGAGCCAAGAACATGCCAGTGACAGGGAGGAGGAGTGTGGGGCGTCAGCAGATCAGATGGATGGCTGTGGTGAGGAGGGATATGGGTGAGGTGGGACTGGGGGAAGAAGATGCTAGGAATAGAAGTAGATGGAGAAAGTTGACTTGAGCAGCCGACCCTGCTATACAGTGGGATTAATATGGTCGAAAGAAGAAGAAGAAGAAGATTGATATATTACTTATTTAGCTAGAGTAAATCTTGGTTTTTGAAGGAACAGTTACCACTTTTTTTTCCTATCAGAATTTATTTTTACTTGATCGTTAAGACGAGCATACCATGAGGGACTTAATAAGTATAACACGTAATTACAAAATTCCCTCGAGTTTTGCTAACTAATTATGTCTTAATAGTTCCACTGAGATGTAATAATCTAGGATGAAATATGTTGAATTCAACAATCATGCTCAGGCTTGCGTGACAGAAATGAAATCATTAACCTAAGAATCAAGTTTATGTATTACATAAATGTGTTGCAAACGTTCTCGACACTGGAAGGACATAACTGTATGCTCCTGGGGAGTACCGTTGCTCTTAGTGATATTTTGCTCTGCTCGTCAAGTTTTTATCAAATGTATATTTCCTCTAGATCTGCACAATTCTGTAGAGATTATCTTGAATATTCACCGGAACAATATATTTTATCATTATTCATTCATTTCACGTAAAGTTTAATTTTATTCCGTACTGTAAAAGTGTTTCAAGAGGATTTTAATAAATACAAAAATGTAAATCGACCATAAACCCATCTAAAGTGATCTCAGCAATGGCCATCATTCGCAAATGTTAATTATTCCGCATTACAGAACGATGAGTATTTGCAACAGAAGTTGTGGTCATACATAACTTACCAGGCCAAAGACAGTCAGTAACATAGCTGTCAGCGGCACTGATGAAGTATCTCTCCCAGCCATTGCTGAAAAGCGTTGGACCATGAGACACGCTTCTGCATTTCGCTTCCAGGATATTGGGGACGAAGCTTTTCGTAAGAAAGTAGGCCACATATGCTCAACAAATATCTGCGACAAGTTTCAGTACTTTTTTACCAGGTACTTTGTGGTTATTAAAATTACAGTACATACGTATCTGATAAAAAGCACTAGTAGATTCTAAATATACATTTCAACCTATCAGCAATGAACATTTAAAGCACTTTGCCCTGATGGTGAAGATAGGTCTGTTCATACAATATGTTGTGCATTATTACGCCTCTTAAGTTTTCAGTAAAGTACGTTTATTTTGTACGATTTTTTTCAAGCCTAGCTGCTTTAGTTTCACATTTCTATATTGAATCGCAATTTTTGGCCGTATTCAATTTGTTATGTTGAATGTTTCTTAGAAATCAGACTCCGTGTTTATTTTTTTAAACGTATTGCCCTGAACTTCTGCCTTCATTACAACAGAAGTTTTTAAGGAAAACACGTCTTCAACAGAATACCAACAAGGCATTTTAAAGGCGATCGTCGCTTGATAAATATACCTTTGCCATTTTATGTATTATTTCTAATATGGTATAACGAAGAAAACTCAGAAAAAGAGTAACTAGATTGAACCTTTCAACCCGTGGCTCAAGGTCCCTTATTGATCTTGTAGTCAACCTGAATAACTGATAGATCCTTCTCCAATCTGGGAAAAGGTTTAGACCCCTTGCAATGGTCGTCGGAGGTGATCAATAATACGCTTTTCTTCCCCTGACTGCCCATCATCTTCATCAGTCTGTGTCAATGTCAGAAAGGCTTTAACGTGTCTTTCTCATGTCAGGGGTAAAGGAAGGGTTGTAGGATAAAAGAATGTTATTAGCAAGGCAACGGATGGTGCTGTAAGGAGAGTTTTAAAACTTATTTTATTGTTAACTTTACTTTTTCCGTTGTAGTTGTTATTTTCTTTTCTTTTAGCATAGTAGCTTTTATAGATAGGGGATACCAAGAATTTTTATTAAGACAAAGGAGAATTTGAGGACTTTCAAAAATCTGGAGAATGTAGAGGAGGTTAGCATTAAATTCACACTGAACTTTACCCATATTAGTAACATGATCAAGGTTATTTAGAAAGCATTTAAATGGCAAGATAGAAAAATACTAAATTTACTGTAAAGGATATTTTTCCCTTGTACTAGTTCTAAGAACAGTTCTTCAGGATCTGGTCCATTGGGAAATTTTTCACTAAAGAATGGAATACTGGAAGCGTTTTAGGTAAATGTTATTGCTCTAGATTAATACGATCTTTATAAAAGGACTTGCGTGAACTATTTTCTTTCTTATTCTTCTCAGGCTTTATTACTTGCTTAGTTGACTGGTAAGCATTGACATAATAACAGGAAATTGTGTCACCTTTAACCTAACTTGTGAAGGTTCCAATACCATCATAGAATGTGGTAGTGTCTTACCAGGTCATTGTGGCATTGAAATACACACACACACACATACATATTTAAACAAAATTATTTATAATACACTTCATACAAAACTGAATCCCACACCAACCTCTTGAGGCCATAAATGAGAACTCCAACAGACTGAACGCTCCTGAAGGCGGATGATGTTCACTCTGCCTAAAGTACCGGGGTGGGGAAATATAGATATGGGGAGAGGATTTACGTTTTACGTAACTCCAGGTTATCAGATAATTAAGGTCATACCTATCGTGTATTCATACTCAATTAGAAGTAATTTATAAACTGTCTTCCCACAATATTACAGACTTGCGACGACCTGGTACTCTTGCAAGGTCAGCATGTAAATTGGTGAAATGACTAATGATAGACCCCGAAGAAATCGGTCAGGTAAAGTGAATAATTATAAAACTTTTCATCCATATTTTCAGCTTTTCTTGTTTTCCTTGATCGTTGATGAATTATGTAACATTTACCAACTTTAAAAAAAGCCACAAATTGGAGAACAAATATATTGAGGAGCACATACAGTTTCGGAGCCTCATGTTCCCTCTTCAGTGAGAAGACATTTATTGTTCCACACTGAAGAGGGAGCATGACGCTCCGAAATTGTGTATATGCTATTGAATATACTTGCTCTCCAATTTGTGGCTTTTTTTTTTTAAGTTTCAAAGGTCGATACTGAACTTTTATGAACATTTACCAACACTAATTACTGAGCAAATAAGTGTCCATATCTGCTGCTGATATTGGTACTTCTCTTCGACACACCCTAAAGCCTTTACGTATGAAACTATTGAATCACCTTCCTGTGGTTCTCTTGTATATGCTGAGAAAGAAGTATGTTTTCGTCGGTACAGTATAAACTAAGTGTTATTAAACAAGCCAGTAGTGTTTTCTTTTTGACATATATTCATAAAGCTCTGTGCCTGAACCTTTTCCATTCTTTTTGAAAGAGATGAAGAATGATGAAATGTACATATATATATATATATATATATATATATATATATATATATATATACATATATATATATATATATATATATATATATATATATATATACATGTATATACATACATACATACATACAATACATACATATAAATACATACATCCATACAAATACTCACGCATACACACACATACGCTATATATATGTATGTATATATGTATATATATATATATATATATATATATATATTTATATATATATATATATATATATATATATATATATATATATATATATATATATATATATATAAAGACTTGTTACATATATTCAGTTCCGGTAAATATCCGGATACATTTTTAAGGTATATAATATATATATATATATATATATATATATATATATATATATATATTTTTATAAAAGGTATTTTCTCGACTACATTTTTAAGGTATTTCCTCGACTAGCATTCGGATTTTTGATCCTTACTAACACTGTATCACTCAGATCCTCTGAAATATCCTTGGAAAGTAGCAGTGGTACTGAGAGGAAAATGTGACATTAAGCTAGAAAATCCGAGCTTACGAAAGGATTAGCTAGCACACCTCTCAGAACAAATTTATTCATCCATAAATTTTGAGGTGACTGAGAGGAAACGTTTAGTCTTTCAAAATGGATTATTCAAATACATTGCTCATTAAAAAATTAAACAAGAACTAGACCCTTTTTATATTTAGTAAACGGATGTGATTACACGTATTTAAATTGAAAATATTATGATGACGGTTTATCCATACCTGATTTGTCTCAGTTTTCTTTCGACAAATTTATTTATTTCACTACACATCAGATGTGCGAAATCAGGGCTACTGTTTAGATTTGTCGTTTTTCGTCGACACTTTTGGACGCTTATGTTCACCGACTGATTGTTCAGGGTTATATGCAACCTTACATCTTTTTCTCATTGTACATATTTTTATTTCTGCCCAAATATCTTTTCATCTACTTCAAGTTCATAGGAACCTTTCACATACCCTCTGAAAGATGAAGTTAAGACATTTAAGCATTATACTCAATATACATCGATAATTTTATAGTTTTCATGGAAAATGGTAATGTCACAGGAGAAGAATATTGTATGTTGTTTTCACAATGCGACATGGTAATTTCTCAAAAAGAGAGAGAGAGAGAGAGAGAGAGAGAGAGAGAGAGAGAGAGAGAGAGAGAGAGAGTGGATTCTCTAGAATTAGTCAAATGGCATACTCAGTCATTTTGAATATCAGGAAAGGGAGGAACAGGCTGGTAGGTATAAATCCAAGATTTATTTAGTATTACTAGGTACACCGACTTAGAACTCTGTTGTTATGTAAACTTTTAGTTAGAGGATACTCATGAAATTAGGCACTCGAACGTGAGGAAGTCTGGTAATATCCTCTATTTTGTAAATTCAAAGATAAATATGCATGCTGACATGCGCGCACACATGCACACGTAGGAACACACACAGACGTGTGTGTATATATTATACACACATATATATATATATATATATATATATATATATATATATATATATATATATATATATATATATATATATATATATATATACGTGTATGTGAGTATGTATATACTATGTATATGTATATATATACTGTATACTATATATATATATATATATATATATATATATATATATATATATATATATATATATATATATATATATATATATATATATATATATATATATATATATATATATATATATAATATTATCTTTAGGGTATTCGAATAGTCTCTTAACACTGTGAACCTTAGCCAGTTTTACAAATATGGTTCGTCTCATTATCCCACCTTTGTATGTGGTTATTCCGTCTCCCTACCCACGCATATCCAAGAAATTAACTTGACTCTGTGATCCCTTTTTAATCGTTACTCTTCCACTTCCTGGTGCAGACCCCTACCATTCTTATAATCCATTATCTTTTCATTTTCTTACTCCCAGTTTTCAAACTTACTTTCCGTAATAACATTTTACAGATGGTTTATCTTCTTAATTGCTCATCCATCAACCTGTTCTGTCTACACATAATATAAGAACTTGTTTTCCTTATCATTTTCTCTTTGTAAAGGTATGTTTATTGTTATTCTCATTTGGAAGCCTTGAAACATAAAGAACTGTGTCCTCATTCCAAACATATTTCCTCAACAGTCTTCCGTGTATCCTTTATATAATTACCAGCAATAGCTGAAGTAATTGTTGCAATGGTAACAAGACTTATTCGACTAGCGAGGAGATAGATAGAAATTTATGTATATACTATATATATATATATATATATATATATATATATATATATATATATATATATATATATATATATATATATATATATAAAGTATATGTATATGTATGTGTGTGCGTATATATGCTACATGAGCTGAATCAATTTTCTTTTTCTTCCTTCTTGATAGGTCAAATAAAAGAGGTGCAATCATTGAAGACGAACTTAGTGTTATTTTATAATAATCTCTCTCTCTCTCTCTCTCTCTCTCTCTCTCTCTCTCTCTCTCTCTCTCTCTCTCTCTCTCTCTTACCCAATACAGTTTCAAATTGTCTGGCGTATAAACAAAGTTATAAAGTAAAGATGACCTCCCCTTCAACTCTCTCTCTCTCTCTCTCTCTCTCTCTCTCTCTCTCTCTCTCTCTCTCTCTCTTACCCAATACAGTTTCAAATTGTCGCTTTTGTTTAATGTTATTAAGAATCTGGCGTATAAACAGAGTTATAAAGTAAAGCTGACCTCCTCCAACTCCCCTCCTCTCTGTATATATATATATATATATATATATATATATATATATATATATATATATATATATATATATATATATATATATATATATATATATAGAGAGAGAGAGAGAGAGAGAGAGAGAGAGAGAGAGAGAGAGAGAGAGAGAGAGAGAGAGAGAGAGAGAGAGAAAGAGAGAGAGAGAGGAGGGAGTTGAAGGGGAGGTCATCTTTACTTTATAACTTTGTTTATACGCCAGATTCTTAATAACATTAAACAAAAGCGACAATTTGAAACTGTATTGAGAGAGAGAGAGAGAGAGAGAGAGAGAGAGAGAGAGAGAGAGAGGGAAATTATTATAAAATAACATTAAGTTCGTCTTCAATGACTGCACCTCTTTTATTTGACCTATCAAGAAGGAAGAAAAAGAAAATTGATTCAGCTCATGTAGCCCTTTTAGAAAAAATTGTAACGATTTTCTTATTATTCTTTTCCTTTTCATCCTTCAGTTGCCATCGTTTATTAACCATTAATCTTCGTCCAACTTTCCAGACCTTTGTTTCTTCCAGGTATTTATAAAATGTCAGGCCACATTTTCACAACTTATCCAAAGAAACAGAATCTCGGGACAAAAATCTGCGTTAAAAAACTTTAAGTTTCATGACTGCTCTAGGTTGCATTGCCAACAAATTAGAGAGAGAGAGAGAGAGAGAGAGTGTTTGTGTGTGTGTGCGTTTTTATCTTCACTTATTTATTTAGCTACAATTCTGCCAAGGGGTCAAGATACCTACCAAACAGAAGATGTGATATAGACTCTAATGTGAAGGCAGGAATTATTTCCGTATTTAAGCCTTTATACATTCCGTCGTGTGTTTGATTATCAATAAACCCGAGGATTATATGGTGTAAATATTTATTAAATAAACAAAAGGAGTACTGGAAAGGAAGAGCCTTCATACCTAGTAAGCTCAAGAGTACTTGTAAGATGGAAATCAATGACACCGTGTGTGCAAGAGGTTATGATGTACTGCTAATTAGCCTTCTTTATAGTTGTAGGAAACTTATAATGCTATCAACATTTTCTGTACAGGGAGGTCGTCCACATACGATTTTTTTTATTATATTTACCTGCGAAGTAGGATATATCAGGAAAATAAAAATAATCGTATGACTAATGGGATTTTCTGTGGCAAAGAAAGCATAAACCTACCATATATACATACGGTATATTATTTATATATATATATATATATATATATATATATATATATATATATATATATATATAGTATATATATATATATATGTATATATAAGTATAAATGTATGTATGTATATTAAAGAAACGAGTGCGGTGAAATGTGGTAGCTGAATGATATAACTGAAGAAGGAAAAGCAAAAAGACACTCCTTACTAAATTTCTTGAACATCTGAATTGTTGTATAAAACCCTTTCTCGCGAATTTTTCTTTTATTAACATTTATTGGGCTACATTTTAGGCTTTGATTCGCTCTCTTACGTCCAATATTTTTCTAGTTTGAACAATATGAAAGAGAATGGAACAGCATGTAAATACGAAAGATATGCACAAGTGACAAGTGGAATTTTTCTCTCACGTTAGTGGAAATAATCTTACACTCACCTGGGCAGGGGAAAATATAGTTTGCTCTAAGAATTGACTGGAAAGAGACACCATTGAGCCTAGATTAAAAAACAGAAAGCCTTTGTGAGAATATGAACATATGCGAAGCCATGTATAAATTTAATCCTTTAATTAAAAAAAATATATACGTAATTTTTTTAGATTTTAAAAAATGTTGTAGAGCTGGATGGGAAAAAAGATTATCAGATTTGTAAACACAGTGCTTGACCTCAAGCACAAACGAATGCAAGGCTCCACACCTTGGTAGTTGTCAGGTGTAGATTTTTGGTCTTCTACAGTCTGTGCATCTTTACTGCACTAATAGCATATATATTGATAATTTCTAGCACTCTATCAGTTAATTGCTTAGAAATAATGAAGCCGAAACTGGCTAAGCATTACACCCAAGCTTTAACTCTTCTAGTGGGAATAAGAAAGATGTAGTATATACATTTACACACACACACACACACACACACATATATATATATATATATATATATATATATATATATTTATATATATATATATATATATATATATATATATATATATATATATATATATATATATATATATATATTTGTCACATGCACAATTGTTCCGTTCATTAGTACAATTACTAACAGGACCTCTTTCAATCAGGATAGTATCTAGTGGAGTTATGTATTCAAAAAAGTTACAAGCTTGCTAGGACAAACAGTCCTCATTGTCAAGTATCCGTGCAAATACGGATACTTGACAATGGGGACTGTTTGTCCTAGAAAGCTTGCAACTTTTTTTAATAAATAGATACCACTAGACACCATCCTGTTTGTGTATGTGATAAAGTTTGTATATATATATATATATATATATATATATATATATATATATATATATATATATATATATATATATATATATATATATATATATATATATATATATATATATATATATATATATATATATATATATATATATATATATATATATATATATATATGTGTGTGTGTGTGTGTGTGTGTGTGTGTGTGTGCGTGTGTGTGTGTGTGTTTTTCAAGTGAGTTTATTTTTTATTTGTTAAAAATTAATTTGTGCAAGCGACCAAGACATCGTACATTTCTCGACAACAAATAACATAAGTGTTATTCTAAGTTACATCAAAATAAACAGAGAAAGATGTCGTAGTGATTAAAATTATTCCTGAAAATTACCAAAACTGGCAAAATAATTCGGATATGTGTGAACGTAAACATCATAATATTATGCAAGCATTATATCCTTGTAATGGAAGACGAGTGCAGTAAAAACGACGACAGGAAATTAATGGAAAACCAAGAAACGCGTGAAGCAGGGCAGGGGTGGAAACAAGAGTTAGTGTTTGTCATATCACCCTAATTAAAACATTTTACGTGTCGCCGAGGGTGTTTATTGCGCAGAGGATCCGGCATTAATGTTTGACTCTCTGTGACAACGCTCATTATTTTCAATGCAAGATATATTGAAATGACAATTTCGGCATTTCGCATGTTGGTGTAATATTCTAATTTTAATATAACCAGGGATTTGCTATTGCGTTAACGAGAGTGAATTTTGTTATATTCATTAAGGAGATCCTTCTACTTTGGTTTAATAAGTACTAAATCAAATCATCATTTATCAAATCATGAACTTGTGATGTTCTAAATTCTGAAATTGGAATCAATTCGAAATCAAAGGACTGTTTTGGAAAGAGAGTGTTTCCTGGTTTGCGAAAATGAGAAATAATATATGTTTAAAAAGAATATCAGTACTTTATAAAATGAGATTATAAGTTAACACAGACCATAGTAATCTTTTGACATTTTTATGACTGGTTGGAGTTAATAGAATTATATACAAATTATGATACAACCTTTACGAATAGTTGCACAATGAGCATAGGCTTCGTTCATCACTTTACACAGCATCGAAACTATATATTACTATTTTATGAGTAATATCTATAACAGGGACTTAACTCCTGTACGATCCAGCGTCATTTCTATTTTGCTCTACTGCTGTGTACAAAGTTGAAAATTTGTAGTGTGCTAAGAAAGTGGTACTGAATTGGATGCTAATGAAGACAAACACACATTGAAGCTTGTGGATTTTTTTACTATCTTTCAAATATATTGGACGGTACCTTACAGTTTTCAGCTGATTCTTCACTTTGCGCTAGCATTACAACCACTGTACCCAGTCACTAATAGAACTGTCATGTAAACACCATAATTAACTGGTTTTGATACCCATATTACCAGCCATCCTTTACGTTGTACTCTGGCGTTCCATTTTTGCTTCGCCACAAACTACATGATAAAAATCAAGGCAAAAACTGTGCGTGCAAATAAAAACACACGTTAGGTTATAGTGTTGTTCAACCTTTTTCGTACGGTACCGTGTACGCTATAATTGGATTTTACTAAGCATGTGAGGGGCCTGGTAGCATAAAGGCGAGATTACCACTTTCAAAGAAACTGGTTTATCATTTTTCAAGTCATTTTAACCATTTTCTGTGGAACGGCATGAAAAGTAAGGCGCAAAGTTGCGTAACTTTCTGTATTTGTAAAAGTATTGCGCGTACTTCTGAGTCTTGTAAGCGTATTTACATTTTTTCTCCTGACCCATTTAAAAGCCATGAAAAAGCTTTGTCTTTTTACTCAGTTGGTAGCTGGGTATCTGTGCTGTTTGCATGTGAAATTTTGAAAATTTTCCAAAAATCCTGAAATTTCCTTAGGATAATTTTTCATTTATCCATGTTTCATAACATTTGTTAGTTTCACTTGGAACCAGAAATATAGCAATACATTGATATTTATTGAATTTTGAAGTATGGGGAATACTTCTAAAATTTTGATAATAATTATTTACAGAACATATTTTTTTTTATCAGGAACTTGCTTTCTCATAACCATGCAAATGTAGTGATATGAAGTAAAAACATGTATTATTTTATTATCTATTTTTATGGGATGTAGGTTACGGTACTTTCAATATTATCGACCGACTCACCATTTACGTGTGGTTTATTATTATTATTATTATTATTATTATTATTATTATTATTATTATTAGTATTATTATTATTATTATTATTATTATTATTGAAAGAAATAATATTCACTAGTCGTAAGTGGTTAACAAAGATTATTTCACCTAAAATTTTTATGAATGAAGCACCAACATCACAATCATCTTGAGTCTGTTTAAAATACGAAACAATGGTTAAATAAAATAAAATTGGTATCTTGTGTTTGTTATATTGGATATTTTTTTTTTTTTAAAAGCTTTGGAACCGTTTAGGCTAAATAGCTTGGGATAGTTTCCTCTGCAATCCCCTAGTTTTGTCTTCTATGTTCATAAGTTCAGTAAATATTATTATTATATATTTCAGTAGATGAACCCTATTCACATGGAACAAGCACACTAAAGGGGCCATTGACTTGAAATTCAAGCTTCCAAAGAACTTTGGTTTCGAACTCCCACTGCAGACCCCACACTGCAGCAGTAACTGATCATGATACAGAGCCAATGACTTAAAATCGCCCCCAGGTGGGGGGGGGACGCGAACCCGCGACATCTGAGTGGCATGCCACGACACTAACCACTATACCAGCGGACCAGGGGCGAAACGCGATAATAAATTGGTGAGATAATCTTTAATTTAGTCTCCTATTGCGGGATAAGAGGATTACTTATCAATTATTTTGGAAAGGGATTATATGAACTATAGGTACTTTTCCCTTCTCCCCATACGAGTAAGATAAAACCTTTTATCTTTCCTACCGTTATACGTATCTTAGTAACTTCTCTTACTTAATGGAGAGTATCTTACTTTCTAAATTCTACGCTTGATTAATGAAATAAACACGTAAAACATCTAAATTTTTCTGCTTGGTGATTGCACAAGAAGTCATATATACAGTGTAATATATATATTATATATATATATAAATATATATATATATATATATATATATATATATATATATATATATATATATATATATATATATATATATATATATATATATATATATATATATATATATATATATTATATTCTCGATATTGCCCTGTAAAATGTATAAAATGTAATTTTTCTTTATATGTCATGTATTCTGTGTACTGGTAATAATTGTTGAAATGTCATATGTAATGTATGTAAGATTTCACAAGAATTAATATTACACTTTTAATAATAACGTACGCATTTTGTCTCCCAGCCATGTGTGTTCTGTACTTGTGATAGCGAATGCTTTGTTTTGCTTCGAATGTCATCGGGAACGATAACGTGTTCATGAACGTGTTGACAGGTCTCGATAACAATAGGCTGCTCCGTTCTGAAAACCAACTTTGAGTCTTCGTCTTTTTTATAAACATGCCAATTATGATTAGCCACGTGTCTATTGTATCGATTGTGTTGAGATTTCGTTTAAAGCTTTGTTCAATACGATTTTCTGTTCAAGCCACACTTTTTTTATTTATTTTTTTTAGATTTACTGGGGTTACAACCACATTGCAATTGCGTCATGTTTAAGATTACATTGCTTTGATCACGTATTGTTCTAACGCATTAGTTTTGGCCCTAAGACGTTTTGCTCAGGAAGTGATATGATCTTCCTTTTCTAGAATTTTCTCATGTATCTCGGGGTTTTACTTCTAGCTGGAATCCTAAAAATTTGCTCTCTCTCTCTCTCTCTCTCTCTCTCTCTCTCTCTCTCTCTCTCTCTCTCTCTCTCTCTCTCTCTCTCTCAAAAGAGAGAAGTTATTTCTTATTATTACTATGGTATAATAAGGTTGATATATTAAGGGATTCTTGCTTTAGTAAATTTACACTCCTTTTCATGTTTTATGTTTGGTGAAATAGTGTGTTTTAATGTCATTGGAATTATTTGATTCTTTTTGAATTGTTTGTTATTTCTTTGTGAATTTAACACCTTGCCATATTTTATATGTTTGCAATCTCTTAATATTTTATGCTTTATGTATTGGTGAGTTAACATTTATTTACTTAGCATTTTAAGTATTTCTTAATAATTTAACATTGCATACTTGATTTACTTTTCATTAACTTAGATTTTATTTTCAAATCTTGAGTATTTATGATT
The DNA here is from genome assembly GCF_040412425.1 of Macrobrachium rosenbergii. Classification (NCBI taxonomy): domain Eukaryota; kingdom Metazoa; phylum Arthropoda; class Malacostraca; order Decapoda; family Palaemonidae; genus Macrobrachium; species Macrobrachium rosenbergii. The sequence goes on along the minus strand of NC_089783.1, from coordinate 41,267,172 downwards.
AGTTTAAATTTTGCTTGATTAATTCAATTTCTTGATAAATGAACCTCAGTAGTTTAACTCAAGAATTAATTAAATTATATGTTGTTGTCAAGTAATAGTAATTTTTTCAGATTGCGAATTCTGATTATAGATTTTGAATAAAAAAAAAAAATTGTATTTAAAATTTTTGCAACAATGTTTCATTTACTGACCACCAGTGATAGGATGAATTGTATGCAAAAGGCATAGCGATAATCATGTTTTGTTCCTTTAGTTTTGCTGAAGTGAATTAAGAGCAGGGGGAAAGTTAAAGTTGTTTGATAGAGTGATGCCCTTTTACTTTAGTATATTACTTGTTTAAATGTTGATACCTCACATTTGTTTTGATAAACTTAGCCTGATTTCTCGCATGTTTAGTAAGTTTTTAAGGGATCACTGTTGCCCTTAGAGTACTCAGTCATAATTTTATTGTTATGAAAGTTAAGGTATCTGGCTAAAGTGAGGTAAATCTTTTAATTATATGGTTAGTTGTGTAATAACCAGGTACTTGGAACACTTCGTGACTATAT
>NC_089783.1:41229124-41261624 GCF_040412425.1 Macrobrachium rosenbergii | reverse complement strand
ACATTACAAAGTACAAACTTTTCAAGAGTCATCTATCCTGCGAACGTTTTCATACTATTTTTATTTAAGCTCAAAATATGACAAATTAGTCTGTCATGAATTTATATGTTGCAAATTGTTTTTGGTAGAATAATTTTCTCAAACTTTTCAAAGGTTACAAAAAGTCTTAAGGAAGAGTCATAACTCATATGAATACATATATATACACACATACACATATATATATATATATATATATATATATATATATATATATATATATATATATATATATGTGTATATATTTGTATATATATATGTGTATATATATGAATATATTTATATATATGTATATATGTGTATATATTGAATATATATTTATATATGTGTATGTATATGTGTATATACATTATATGTACATATCTGTATATATGTATGTATGTATATGTGTATATATGTATATATACATATATATACATGTATGTGTGTGTGTGAATGTTTGTATGTATGTGAATATATGTTTGTGTATGCACCGTTGGAGAATAGTCTTAGGGCTCATTATCTACTAGTGTCCAGTTTTGATTAGTGTTTCTGTGCCTGACTCGCACGCTGGATACTGACGCCATTTCCATCACCATTATTTGGAAAGGATATAGGGAAAGTATAAATGCCGAAAGAAATAAGATTGTTAACTAAATGTTAACATTTATATCTTCATTTGAAGTTCAGACGATATTGGTTGATGAGTGTGTCAATGATTTTTCTGCTGGTATATTTATAAAAGTACTGGGAGCAACGTTAAACTTCCTTACCTGCATTTGATATTCTGTTCAAATGGCGTAGTGTTAAAGAGAGAGAGAGAGAGAGAGAGAGAGAGAGAGAGAGAGAGAGAGAGAGAGAGAGAGAGAGAGAGAGAATGGTACTGTCATCGTTCTTAACCATGTCTGCCAACAATATAGTTTCTGCTATTTTAAATGCGTCTCCCTTCCTTCTGGCTATTGCTTTTTAGAGCTGAACTAAGAGGGTGGCAGTTGAAACAAGTTATATTGCACAATTTGTGATGGAAGATATGTTGTACATTATGTTCAGTTATGTGTTACTTAATGTATGTTTTTCATAGCTTAGCTTACTTCATTTAGATTAATATCAGACATTTCGTTAGTTTTTGGGGGGGCGGGGTGGGGGAAGGGTGCTGTGAGATGATTGTCTCAAATATCAATTTTGCTGTTCCATGATTCATGTGTCAAATGTTGCGAAGAAATCACATCACTTCATCACTTTATAATTTATGCTTCGAAAACATGACTATAAAGCTGAGCTAATAAGACTCATCCATCAAGAAAAACAAAGTTCCAACTTATCCCATGCATCAAGTCGAGGTTCATTAAGCTTTGACAAGCTTGTATTTCATGGATCTTCCCTTGCCATTAAATGGACCTTCGCAACATTCGAGTAATTTTCTTCAAAAACAATCAACTCATTTTGGGTTTAGAAATACACGCAAAGTAATACCTTATTTATCGGTCTTATAGCCTTTTCATATGTATGAGAAAAAATAATTCCTTTCTATGCGCTTCAGTCTCAATAAAAAAAAATTATGATTGTGCCAAGTATTTTGTGTTTGAATTGAAGATATGTAATCAAAAGCATTAAAAAACTAAAGAATTCTGTATTGATCTTTAATAATAATAATATTATTATAATAATAATAATAATAATAATAATAATAATAATAATAATAATGGTCTACATTCTGGCTCTGACGAAATGTAAGTTTCCTGTGCCTCCGTTCGCTCTCTGACCCTAAAGCCGCATTTGAAGTTGTCCATTTGCATGGCACTCGCCGCTAACGGAAAGAAAAGCAGAAGCCCAGTATCAAAGAGCCTTTATTTGAAATTCTCTCTTTCCGAGGAGGATCAGACACCTTTCAAAGGGTTCCAAGTCGACATGCTGTGAGTTTCGTTGGAAATTCGATTCCTTTTTCCTTGGGAATGGAACATTGCAGGATTAAAAAAGGATTATACGACGCCTTAGAACTTCAGGGTGGGAACGGGAATTAGTTTTTATAATTAAAATGGAAGACGAAACATTTATAAGCTTAAATAACCCCCCCTCCCAAAAAAAAAAAAAACCACAGGTTGTGCTAAATAAAAATAAAACATTCGATTGAAGAACAAAAGACTGCGTAAATTGGCCATCGCATGATATACATTAGCAAAATATCATTTCTAAAGTTATCCTTGCTAATAAATGGCTACAAGTTTCCTATTTTTGAGCATGTATCATTATTTTCATATCAGGCAGCCAGTATCAATTTCTCGGTCATATACTGCGTGCACTTATGTTTGCTGACATACACACACACACACACACACACATATATATATATATACATATATATATATATATATATATATATATATATATATATATATATATATATATATATATATATTATATACTCACACACACACACACACATATATATATATATATATATATATATATATATATATATATATATATATATATATATATATATATATATGTATATAAAACTCTCAGAATGTTTAATGTATTTGCAGATGGTAAGGGGTTGCTGAAAATTTAGGTTTCAGTGTCCCCGAGTCCGTTGCTTTTCATGATAAATGTAGGTATCGTACTTGACCATGTCATGAGACAGGTTTGTCCGTAATGTGCTTTTAGTTATGGATGCTGATGATTGCCAGATTTATATTGTCCGTAATGCTCCATGTAAGTGTAATAAGTTTTACGTCTTTTCGGGTGTGTTATGTATTCAGCAACCCACCTTTTGTTATGTATATAGTGACTTAATGTTTATTATTATCTACTGTGTTATAGGATTTAAGTTTGTGCTTCACTTTTCAGATATAAATTTTGCTAATTGTGTTCACATGCAATAATAATAATAATAATAATAGTAATAATAATAATAATAATAATAATAAATTTTTTATTTTTAATTTTATGTTATGAGTAAAAAAAATGTTTTTTGATGTTTACATTCGTATTATGTATTAGAGTTTTCATTGATGAACGTTGTTTAAAGTCTTCAAGAAATGAGGCATGAATGGTGTTACTATTTGTTAACAGCTATCAAGATAATATCTCTAATAAAAATTAATGTTAATGTTCGTTTTGCCAGTCTTTTTTTATGCTTTTAAACGCAGTCTGAGCTTTGCGGGCTACTTTCACATTAGGGTTGTCATGTATATTGTTTGCTTGAATTTTAGTAATGTTTTCATTATTATGTAAAGGAAATGTGATTTTGTTCGGCAGGTCTTCTAAGGAATTATGATGGTTTGGAATGAATTGTTCCTCATTAATCGAAGTTTCATCTTTTTTTATTGAAATAGTTACAGTGTTTGTATGGTAAAACTTGAATTTAGTAACTATATTGAAACTTTGTAGTGATTCTCTTCGAAATAAAGCTCTAGCATAGGGCACTTCAGCCTTTATGTCCCTCCGGGGTAGAGTTAATTCAAAGACAATATCTTTAGTAGTCGATTCCAAAGTCTCTTTCTCCCCGCCTCAATTTAGTTCCTGTCTCCTTTTGATGCTTACTTTTCCGGCCATTATTACCTTTTCCTTAAAAATTAAGGGAGAAGGGGGGTGTTCCCCCCGCTCCCTATGTGTAATCTTTGCTGCCCATGTTGTTGTCTCTTCCAATATTTATTCCCTGGGAATTGATCAACTCCGGATTACACGGGTCACCGGCATATTCTCTCGCTACGGAAAGCTTTGTGACTCAGTTTTCCAGTTCTCCCTGGATCTTACAACCTTCTGTGCTTTAGGAGAGATCTGTAACTGTGCCTTTGAAGTTAAAATCGAGTCATTGCATTCCCCAACTAAGTTGCTATTATTATTAATATTTTTATGATGATGATGATGATGATGATGAGGATGATGATGATGATTGTTATTATTTTTATTATAATTATTATTATTTACGGGCTGGGAAAGGAATGAATATAAAGGATATAAACACCTGGTTGTTCGACCATCGGTTACCGCTTAAAAAAAGAGTATATTTACGCAAAAACGCTTGTGACTTGCTTATTCTAGAAAGAGAAAGGTGGAAATTTTACTTAATAAAAGTACTCAGCTTTTACAGCAATCTACGCGCGTGTGCTTTTATGTGTGTGTGTGTGTGTATTATAATTATTAATAATATAAACACTTTAGTAAAATTATTACTATATCCCATATCTGACGTTCCTGCTCTCCCACCTTCTTAAAATCCTTTAGACAAAGTGGTCAACCCAGAAGAGGGGACTAAAGGGGAAAAATCATGATGGTTATAGTGTGATAAAGAGCTATTCCCGTAAGACATTGGAGCACGACACTCAGAACAATAAAGATTCACAACTGTTTCTGTACTGTATTTAAAAGACCATAGTAATGTCTGTTCCATAGGATGACACATATCTCCCTAGGAAAACTAAACGGTTTTTAGTTTAGATAATATTACATAAGTTTCTCAAGAGATATATCTTGTATATTTACCCCTTTGTGTCATGTTTTGACATTAGTTGCTCTAACATAAGTACTCCACGTCATCTTAAGTCTAAAAGAGTGTATTTACTTAATTCTAAAACAAAAATTAAATAAAAAGTTTACAAAAATATTATTTCAAATGCTATTTATGTGCCGATGAAAATGGGGCATCACCTGGTTGTGATGAAGAGATTCATGGGGAGTTTAAATAAGTTTGGTGATAGTGATAAAAGACTATTCAGTTTACATACGTTTCACTAGTAATTTCAAAAAGCAGGTCCCCATCCACAAAACAACTGACATTCCTAAATTCTTATTCAGCACCCAACAATATAATATGCCTTGCAATCATCGGGAGAAGAACCCCGTAAATAGACATTGGTTTCCTTCTAACTCTAATTCAGCAGTTCATTCGAAAGTCAAGTTCCTGGGCCGTGTTTTTCGATGGCTTAACCATTTACATGAGGCATTTTTCAATTCCTGTCATTAACATAGGTTATTATGCTCTGACCGTCGAGCGAAATAACATAGCAAAACTAATGATTTTCCTTTACTTTTCATTTTGTGCACTTGATAAATCCATCGGCTTACGTGTTAATCGAATTAGTTTGAACTCTATATCCCTGTAAATCAACGCTCCAACGAAAGTTGCCTTGCATGGAATTCTACATAATGTGATGTCCTATTTGGGTAGGATGCTAGTGAATGATTTTTTCTTTGCTAATGTTTGTAATTTTGAATCGTAGTGGGCAACATTTTCCTAAGTAATTACAAATTGTCCAGGTAGAGAGAGAGAGAGAGAGAGAGAGAGAGAGAGAGAGAGAGAGAGAGAGAGAGAGAGAGAGAGAGAGAGAGAACTTTTATTATATTTTAGGTTATTTTGAACCCTATCTAAAAGGAATGTATATATACATTATCTCTCTCTCTCTCTCTCTCTCTCTCTCTCTCTCTCTCTCTCTCTCTCTCTCTCTATCTATATATATATATATATATATATATATATATATATATATATATATATATATATATATACATACACACATAAATATATGTCTGTGTTTGTACGTGTGTATGTGAAGAATGTGCGTGTATGTATGTTTGTGTGTATGTGAGAGAGAGAGAGAGAGAGAGAGAGAGAGAGAGAGAGAGAGAGAGAGAGAGAGAGAACACCCTCCGTTACACGGTTCTCTGACTTAGATAAAACCTTGGCTGAAAATGGACGTCTGTAAAAGTCCCCCGTTGCGATTAAAAAATAAGAGTAAATGAGGGTGTTTTTACTTTTTATTCTTTTATGACTCTCATGAGATATCACAATTAAAAGAGGCTTTTTTATAAGAACTTTCATCATCAGGCTGAGTCGTCTGGGATGCTGTCTTTTTCAGAAACATTTTGGAAAAAGAAAACATACATAAAGTTTTACCCATATCTCATTAACGAGAGTTGAAACAAGGAATCTCTCTCTCTCTCTCTCTCTCTCTCTCTCTCTCTCTCTCTCTCTCTCTCTCTCTCTCTCTCTCTCTCTCTCTCTCTCAATTTATTCTTGTTTCCAATGATTCGATTTTTTCCCGCTTAGAAATTCTTGTGACGCAAAAAGAATTGGGAAGGGTGAGGAAAATGGAGAAACGCATAAGTTGAAAATGAAAACATATGTATATATATATACTGTATATATATAATATAAAGTAAATATATATATATATATATATATATATATATATATATATATATATATATATATATATATATATATATATATAAATAAATATATCTATCTATATACATTATATATACACACACATACATAGTGTAGTGTTTGTGAGCTATTTATTTTTCTTAAGAATTTTATGTAAAATAATTTCTTTATACGTACGCTTCAAGATAATTACAAACGGCATCTGTGATACTGCTGCTAACATGACAGTGGTTTTTGGAAGAACAAGATTATCTCTGCTGTGAGGGATTTTTCTTCAACAAAAGATTTCTATCTTCATCAAATCATGCTATATTTGATTACCTGCGTTCCTTATGTGAGTGAATCTTAATCATCAACGTGTGTACAATTTTAGTCACAGCATTAAACACAAAAATTACATTCATTTGAAGTGTTTCCAGCATCACAATTTTAATTTTACAAAGGGAGGTTTGTCGATTAATATGAAAGCTTAGACATTTATATTTTAATTTTCAGTGCGTTCACACGATTAGGTGCTACCTTGCGCTCAAAAGCGCCCAGCAAATTGCTCGTGAAATATTTGCACTCTAAATATTTCGTCCTAATATTATTTCCTATTCAGTATCCTGGAATTAATAGTTAAGTTCAAAAGTGAAATATGGTTATGAGGCTGCTTGTTTTTGGTGTTTTGTGAACTAGGGTTGGCTGTTAGTTTGGTTGTTAGGTTTACTGTGATTTTTTTCGACCTTTTTGGAATTTTCTGCTGTCATTTACGAATATCGTTGCTTTTCAAAATTAGAAATATGTTGATCTTCTCCTTATCTTCATGTGCCTCTTTTTTTGTTTTCTAAAGGTAAATATAAAGTGGAATTATAAACTACTCATGAATTAGTGTCAATAAGTTAAGATATATTTAATGCATAACAACAATATTGCAAGTAAAATAACTATTCACTTTGAGTCTAACAAAAAAAAAAGAATTAAGAATAAACAGCAACAACATGTGACAATTTCCATTTCGTTCAAACTGCACTGTTACTTGTCCTACAGGAAACGCCAGGCTTAAGGGAATATTAATTATTATATGACATATTGCAATACCCGCCGTTATTGTTAGGTAAGATTGGAATTCTCGAGGTAATTGGGTGATGAGAATTTGCTCAGGCAAACATGGGAGAAACGGTTGATCCAGGATAATCCTCTCAGTGCCTGTAACGCTTGATTGCGAAACGTTCTGTGTATCATAAAATCTAGCCGCCCCCTTCCACGAAATTAAAATGATCCTAGGTGACTTAATTCCATTAACGTACGTCCCTTTTTGAGGCTTAACTGCTCCCTAAGGCGAGGGTTTATGTTGTCTTGTGTCTCACAGTTATTGTTTATCAATTTACTTTAAATTGGACATTGCTCCTATAAATAATTTTTGCATATGTCAAAATTTAGTCAGCTTAAGATCAAAATAGTTTTCTTAATGCAAATTGATCTACGGTATAGAAACTGTTATCAGTGATATATTCAATATATTGCATATTCATTCAGTATCCCGAATTGTAAAAAGGATTCAGTTAAAAGAAATTTTTTCACAATTTTTTTCATTTAATGTTCTTTAAATTATTATTATTATTATTATTATTATTATTATTATTATTATTATTATTATTATTATTATTATTATTATTAACACGCATTCACATGATGCAAGAAATAAAGGCAAATAAATACCTCTGCTTATATATACAACGTTGTCAAGAAGCAAACAATCATTTACATGGAAAAACAACAAGATAAAACAACTGAAAATTATTAAACTATCTCATCTGAATGTGGCTCTTGGTGTTCTAGAAATCGAGGAACTCCCACTTGTTGTTGGGTCGCAATCATTATATTAATTTATGAGAGCTCTTTTGAAATTTAGCTTACGTAAAATGTCCTCGCAAGATACGTCATGGCGACGCTATAGTTATTACTTTTACTAAAAATAATGTGGAAAATTAAAAACGCCAAAGGATATGATAGATTACAAACGCACAATCCATGTGGATAAACAATTAGTTGATTTTTCATATATATATATATATATATATATATATATATGTGTGTGTGTGTGTGTGTGTGTGTGTGGATGTGTAAATGTGTGTGTACATATATATTATATATATATATATATATATATATATATATATATATATATATATATATATATATATATATATATATATATATATTATATATATATATATATTCATGCATTCATATGTGATGAGGCATTGCAAAGCAATTAATAATATACAACTAGATTGCTCGGTATGTATAAACAGTATGGAAGCAAAATGATGTTTTCCATTTTTCATATTAATTTATATGAAACCTCGCCACCTGACCATTAAACTATACAATATTCAATATTCATCGGTCATAGGAAAATCATGTCCTGAGAATATTGTTCGGTTCGCAAAATTAGGAATAATGAATTCCATAACTGTTTTCAGCAGCTTGGATGTTTTGCCATTTTTTCTATTTCAAGCTTTTTCATGTTCTAGAGGAACGCCAACACTGTAGTGAACAATTTAAAATGTGTTCCTTTTAATAAATGATATGATTTAATATAAATTTGAATAGTCAGTGAATTATCTGTTCGGTAATATTTTCTTACACCGTAAGCATGAAATTAATTTTCTAGCGCATTATCCCTTACATGTAAAACTTATTTCAAATATTGGTAAGAAGCATTACAGCTATGACTTGCCAGGGCCCGGAATAATACTGTTTTTCTAGCAACATTGTTTTTATCATCCAGTTATAGTTATAGTCCCCACCTTAACCAATAAAGGTAATTCGTCGCAATTCTGACTATCCCACCTGTTTAAAATTCTTTCCTTGCTCCAGCTTTACTATTCTCTATAACCTTCATTTCTTATAAAGATTTGTTGGTTATTTCTACCTAGCCAGGTCTAAGTACCTTTCCTTAAACTTCCTTCTGTGTCCCATTCAGTCTCGACGTTACAATGACAAAAGGTTGTTCATCGCCTTCTGATTCCGTTAGCTAACTTACATTTTCATTTGTCAGTCGCTGCTTTTGTTACACCACATTCTCAGGCTACACTCATCTTGGCATTGTGCATATTATTAGAGTTTCCTTTATACAAGAGAAAATGAAAAAAAACTGAGATGTAAAAATGATCAGTTTTTGTAAACATGAATCATAGGAAAAAGAATGTATATATATTCCTTGTTCATTGTATTGTTAGTAGTATTTATTAAAGGTATTTTGTAACGATTTATGAGTTTCCTTCGTAATGAAAGTTATTCCCCATATAGTTTCGCAATAGGCATCTTCTGTCCTAAAGGTATTTCATTTATAAAAAAAAAGTTTTCTGCCACATCTTGAAATATGCGTATTAAAAGAAATGAATTTTTACGACGTACCTTCAGCAAACTAAACCACTTGATAATAATTAAGACGACGATTCTCAATAACCAGACTACAATTTCTCTCAGGAACAGTTACAAGAAGTTCTCGCATTGCTTTTCATTTTGTTATTATATATGTTATGAAGAATACAATGCAGCCTGTTGTTTACAGTTAACACATTCTTGTTATCCAGGAACATGAAAACAATGTATTTGTTTGGAACGTAGTTTTTTTTTTTTTTTTTTTTTTTTTTTAGATGGGAATAAACGTGGAAATGTTTGGCCTGACTCTCCAGTGACATTAAACTGAATTTCAACCGCCCACCGAGTAGTATCGGATGTTAGTGATGCACAATTAAATGATGACTAGATGAAGTTTCGTTGCTCTGTTTATGATGATGTTTGCTAAATACAGATTGGGAACAGTATTTATCCTTTAAAAATATTAACGACAACTGCTGCGACAACAGTAAAAATTTCACAAATGTGAAATAAGGAAATAATTGTCACGATCAAAGAACAATATATATCCTCACGGCATTTTCAAATGAAGCACTGCCAGTTTTTGCAGATATTCCCATCTATGTAAAATGAAAATGTAAAAAAAAAGAATAGTAAAATAAAATAAAACCATTCCGGAAATACCTTCTATGAAAGTTATGACTGATATTGTTTAATCCCCCACTAACCAAAAGGATGCAAGTATTGACAATTTTCCCCGATTTCCAAATATATATGATATTGATTACCAAGACAAGTGTTCACGGGGTGAAATGAGGAGAGAGGAAATTAAAGGAGAAAGAAAATGAAGAGAGAAATGTGTGTTTACGCCTCATCACTTCAATGCCATTCAGACTTTTTTTTTGTTTTATATTTTATTCATTTACTTTACTATTGCAAATAAAAGTGAGAAAACCCTGCCATATATGAAAACACATTCCCACATTGTAAACAAGATTTAATTTTTTTCCTCCTCCTTTTTTCGTTTATTGGAAGATAGGATCAAATAGTTTCTTTACTTTATATGTTAGTGACCTTCACCATTTTATTTTTCGTTTTTGATCATTCGTTGTTGCTTGAATTGAAGCAGCTTTGGGATGCAAGACTAATTCATAGAGACCTCCTTCGCTGTATTCTGTAACCATCGTCACCTCTAATACCTTCATCATTATAGTAAAAGTCCTGTGACTTATATCCTATCAGAAATTATAAAAGAGTTCTCGTTCCGTATTTTTTCAGTCTTTTCAAGTGTTGAAAAGGGCTTTAATAAATATTATTTCCTTTGCAGATAAAATTATCTGTATATATGTTCCTTACGTTTAATTGATATAGGTATATTTATATATATATATATATATATACGTTTAATTGATATAGGTATAATTATATATATATATATATATATATATATATATATATATATATATATATATATATATATATATATATATATACATACAGTAGTATGTATGTATGTGTTTGTGTGTTTGTGTACTTATATAATATATATATATATATATATATATATATATATATATATATATATACATATATATATACATACATACATACATACATACATACATACATACATACATACATACATACATATATTTCCAAATGAGTATGAAACAAAACGACGAGGGTTAGGGAATGAGTAAAAAGGGACCTCATCGTGCTGTCCTCCACTTCAACCTAACTGCAAACTGAGAAGAGATGGAACAGAATAGGGGGGGAAAGTTGAAGTCAAGAGTATAAAAATTCAAAGATATGATTAACTGCCCAAGTTAACCCTCTTAAATCTTCCCCAACACACCGAAGGGGTCATAGTTTATTGAAAGTTGAACCACTAATCATGCTGATGAGGCACGTGGTCTTAAGCTGACAGTATTAAGGCACACTTTACCGCCATGATTATTCTGGGAGTAAAACTTCCGATTTTGTTCTGTGCTTATCTAAAGAATATCAGTAATAAAGCCTCGACATTTGTCTTTATTTTCCTTGAAAATTCCACTTCAGTGATATATCTAGGGCTGATGCTTACCTAAATATTTTAATTTACTTCTTGTTATTCCCTGAAAAACTCTGTCATTAGCGAAAAAAAACAAAATTAGTTCTAACAAACAAGTCCCCTCTAAAAATGTAACATTTATCTCTTACATACTTTAATATTTCCACCAGTGCTTTTGTCAGTACGATGTTACTTGCATGGAAAGATTTTGGTATTCACGAAATTAATCGTAACGATGAAAGAGTATCGATATATATATATATATATATATATATATATATATATAGATATATATATATATATATATATATATATATATATATATATATATATATATATATATATATATATATATATATATATATGGAATTATTAATGGAGGGCAGCGAAGAACATTTCTTGACGTTTATGATTTCATGTGTAGACAACACTAATTTTTTACTATTTGTTCTAATCCAAAGTTTTTCATTAGTATTTTCTCTTTTTCTCTCCAGATGGCACTGAGTCTTCACGATTTCACAAAATAAGGAGAAACTACCCATTCAGAGAAGAATGCAGGTGGACGGATCGTCTTGAAGTATTCTAAAGAGATTCTCGAGAGACCAAGTAAGTTTTGTGGTTGTTTTCTAACTAGATTTTTCTACTGGCAAGTTGTTGGTTCAGTGACACTGCATTTGTTGTTTATATCATCCCATTAAGTATATATATATATATATATAATATGTATATATAGTATATATATATATATATATATATATATATATATATATAGTAATATATATATATATATATACACACATATTATATATATATATATATATATATATATATATATATATATATATATATATATATGTGTATGTGTGTATTTATCGCTCATTTGCCAGAAGAGTGACACAACTCAAAAAATGTGTTTTTTGAGTTATTGATACCAGCAGATAGCCCGTTCTTTGTTCCATATTGTGGTAAAAACGTCTTATTTGTATTTGTAATACTAACCGCTAGAGGGCAAGACATGTCACTATTACACTATAGAGAGTATTGAAAGTTTTAAAGTTTAGATTGCTTCTCCTGAAAAATAGCCATTTGTTGAGTTATGTCACTCCTCTGGCAAATGAGCGATATATATATATATATATATATATATATATATATATATATATATATATATATATATATATATATATATATATATATATACACATATATATATAATTATCACACACACTAAAAAATCACAAAAGTAAGCGCGTGATTTTGTTTATTAGCTGAAGCCACTGGGAAAGTTCAAAATGAAACTGCAGAGTGCCAAGTACTTTTTTGTGTGCCCTGAAGGTGTGTTAAAATACAGGAAAGTACTTGGCACTGTCGTTTCATTTTGAACTTTCCCGGTGGCTTCAACTAATTATATATATATATATGTATATATATATATATATATATATATATATATATATATATATATATATATATATATATATATATATATGTGCATGTGTATGTATGTATGTATGTATGTATGTAAGTATATGTATAATAATGTGTACTGTAATTCACATTTCGCTTCCCTTTGGCTGATTTTCGTAAATCTGTGATAATGAAGGTGAATCGATAAACAGAAATCTTTGGAGGATATAGATTTAGGTAATATTTAATAATTACGTAAAAGATTGAGCTATGATGGTTAATATAAGGATACTGATAAGATAATCAGTGTTCTGTGGCTTTGTTATTAAACATTCAGAGCTCACTGTTCTCCATCTACAGCTATTTAGAATATGCTATCAATAAAGCCAGAATTCTGATATAATTATTCTGCTGTGACTCTCGCCTTCGGGAAATAAGTTTCTTCTGGATTGATCGAGGATGTCTGAGAAGCAATTAAACTCGGCAGCAATCTTTCATTTAATCCGATGGAAACTTGGTGCGTTAAGGAGCCATGGGGGATATCCTCCAGATGCTCTGCCAAGTGGTGCCTTCAGTCTCTCTCTCTCTCTCTCTCTCTCTCTCTCTCTCTCTCTCTCTCTCTCTCTCTCTCTCTCTCTCTCTCTCTCTCTCTATATATATATATATATATATATATATATGACGTATATTTATCTAACGGAATACGAGCCCAAAAACACAAACATATACACAGATGCACACACATACACATTGCATACAACACATACATATAATATAACAGGGATGTGGTTCACACCCTTTTCATCTTTGAAGACATTTTACAAAGGACCAGTATAGAGGAGAAATATTTACATTAAATATTCCCGTGATGACATACCCAAAATAAATAAGTAAATAAATAAAAATAAAGCGTTTACACCTGCGAGTAGTACGCGGAGCTTGTTGGCTGAGATCGGGTGATTTATTCACGAATACAGTTTTCGTAGGACACGAGAACTGGATTATTTTTAATGACAAATAACAGGCGCATCACTCTCTTGTCCTTTGGACCATCTCAACTACATCCTTTAAAATAGGTACATTTTATAAATTTCTCTCGAAAGAAATGGAAAAGTTTATACATTTTTAGGCTAATATTTATTTTTTTCCAAACTTTGTTGATCTAATTTCAAAGGAGTTTTGCAAAATGTTTAGATTTTAAAGATTATTGTTAAGCCTGGTCCAAATGACTGCTTTCTTCTCTTCTTCGGTACCCTCACTAAATTTACGCTTCTTCGTAGGATATTGCTGCTCATTTGATGTGCCTAAAACCAACGCTTTTGAGAGAAACTGAATGAATATTTTTCTTCTGTTACTTTCTATTAAAGCTATGTTTTTAAACTTGATCTTTAGAGGTCGCAAGTACAATTTGCTGTTCTTAGCTTGCCTTACAATTGTTGTTGAAGTATTGCAATCGTACGTCGGAAGTTATTGGCTAGTTTTATTTTTTATAGCTCGGCTTATTAGTCGGGTCACCTTTGCTCTTATCTCGTTATTATTTTCTCCATTGTTAATTGATAACAGGTCTACTTTTCTAGGTCTGCCTTTATGTCTGTCGTCCTTCTCCTTCTTTCCGTTGGCAAGCTTTGGAATGATTCTGCCCCTCTTTCATACGTTTTTTTTTTAAGCCATTGTAACTGATTCCAGGTATGTTCGCACCTTTTCCCTTGGAATTGGATTTAGTATCCTATCACATCATATACTTTCCAGGACAATACATTGATTTGTTTTACATCGTTTGCAAGAAAGTATGATGTTGATCATATCATCTGGCCTCCACTGTCGTGGATAGGTTAGGGTCTTTGGCAGAAAGTATGTCAATACAGAAACAGATCCAGAAGCGAAGTCACTTTTCTTAGAGCGTGGACACTTTATTTATTGGATCTGTGTTCAGTGGAGAAAGCCCTGGTTCAGGTCTGGTAATTCTGCGTGCTTCTCATTTCATTTTGTTCTTTAGTGAGTAATCATCATAATGGTCCATGAAGTCACATTCTATTCTTCCAAATGAAATTATCCTCTTTATAAATACAAACGTCCATGGATATTTTAACATATGTTTTCAATCTCATTAGTTGTATACAGTTTTATTACGAATTCATACTAACAAATACATACAAGGCAGAAAAAAAGTTAAGTATACCTTAGTTTTACCAGACCACTGGGCTGATTAACAGCTCTCCTAGGAGAGAGAGAGAGAGAGAGAGAGAGAGAGAGAGAGAGAGAGAGAGAGAGAGAGAGAGAGAGAGAGAGAGAGCCATTCAGTATGGTAACTAATTAGAAACAGACTAGGTAATCATTTTTATTACTACTATTAGCTCACATGCTGAGACGACCCTCTTCTTGCAACGAAACATAAATTACGACGACACATTTTTTTTTATTTTCAATGTTTTGTATATAAAATTATTTGTGAGCGAGTGGAGTAAAACTTGAGGATGAATATACGTGAGAGTCATTGAGAAGTAGAGACCAGTGCTAATGAGAATTCTGACAATAAAGATTAAAGAAAATCAGAATTTGAGCATGATATCCCAGTGATCGTGGAGCAAGAGGTAATTGAAAATTTCTTCTCCATGATGCTTTGTCACTAGATTTTTTCACCGTGAAATGAAGAGTTGGATCAGCCCTAATTAAGGCTCTCAGAATAAAGCCTTTTTCTGATCAGTAAGCATAGATTTGAAGTATGCAATTTCATGAGCAATATATGTACGCTCATCAAATATTTATTATAATAAAGAATAAAAGAGAGAGAGAGAGAGAGAGAGAGAGAGAGAGAGAGAGAGAGAGAGAGAGAGTTTTATGGAATAATTTTATTTATATGAGCATCAAAATATTAATACTAAAGCGGTTCATGTACTGTATATGATCCTAAAGCGCATGCTAGACACGCAAAATTAGCGCTTAATTCTTTGCTTCACGCAGATGATATTTTGGTGTAGAGCACACATAGAAGGCTTGCTACACACACACACACACACACACACACACACACACACACACACACACACACACACACCCGAAATTTTGAAGGAAAATAATATCATGCGAAATGCTGCGTCCGGAATGTTTATCGCCTGTGGCGAAACAGGTCGACTAACAGTTTAGGAAAAAAATTATAAGTTATAACATCTTTTAGTAACTTATTTAAATCCATAATTATAGGAAAGTACATTTTATCATTTAACATCAACACAAAACATATATATATATATATATATATATATATATATATATATATATATATATATATATATATATATATATATATATATGTATGTGTGTGTGTGTGTGTGTGTGTGTGTGTGTAAAAAAATTTATTCAGATTCTGTGTTAGGGACGTCTCATAGGTAAAGTGGATGCTTAGAAATGACTACCAATTCATTTATGCCCTTTTGTAAAAACCACATTTATCGTAACGATTATTTTAAAAACGTTTACATGTGAAATTGTATTTCACTCCTCGGTAAACACTTCCCATGCGACCCTTTCGATGACAGTTTCATAAATGTATGATCTTCGGATGTTACGACGTCATTTTTCTCCCACGTCCCACGCGCCGTGCTTTAAACATTTCGCAAGATATGATCTGTCTGGCCATTGAAGCCCTCGCAGATTTTACATAAATTTCACCTCGCGATGTGATGGCGTGCCTTTTACATCTCGAAGTTATTTCAACATGCGAGTCTTACACCCACATACCCACTCACACATTCTGATACACAGAGCGAGAGAAATTCGTGATACACCCACGAACTTGCGATCTCTCTCTCTCTCTCTCTCTCTCTCTCTCTCTCTCTCTCTCTCTCTCTCTCTCTCTCGCAGGAATGTAACAGTAGATGCAGGAATAATTGCACTATTTCTGCAGTCATTTCAACAAAATGTCGTGATTTAAAGATTTTTTTTTAAATAGTGATCGACCTTTCTTTTATCCTTTCGTAATTAACACACATTCCAAATACCCTTATGCTCAATAATTATCTATATATATTGCTGTTTGATAAATATTGCATTTAGAAGGCGAAAGCTTTCTTCAGACTGGACTGTCAATCTACTGACTGCTTTCTTTCCTACTGCTGTCAAACTGTAATCGTATCCCCATTTAAATTTTCATTTATTCGCATAATCTGCCTTCTTTCAAAAGGCGGCTTATCATTCCGTTCAAGGTTAAGGGCAATATTTTTTGAACCAGTTTTACGATAAAAATATTGTAGAAATAATAGCAATATGTTACTAGTCATTTGCACTTACAGAATTTTTACATTTAAAAAAAAGTTCTCTTGAACTTTTCCTTATTGGTGACATTTGATACTTATCTTACTTTATATTTCTTCCCATTAGCGTACAATTAACGTCAGTCCGTTTATTAGATTTTACTTTCGTCATCAAATCAATTTATATTCAAATGGATGACAGCCAGCCCTTTATGAAGACCTAATCAACTTTGATGCTGTAATGAGATTGATGTTTATGACCTTTAATATAGTCTAATGACGCCCATTTTCATTTTCTCTTCTTTATTCACTATTCACGAAGGTTCTTAGCATTTCCATTTGACAATCACTGAGGTTATCTTAGGTGAAGGTGGAATGTTTTTCGGTGCTGAAAAATATATTTCTAAACAATTGTGTTCCTAATTTCTGCTGGATATAAGTTTGAACACGGAGCTGCTTTAGTAAGTAGAGAGAGAGAGAGAGAGAGAGAGAGAGAGAGAGAGAGAGAGAGATGACCGTCGTTTGTCTCGGGAAGCGGGAGTAAAATTTGTTTTTACATGGTAACATCCCCTTTGGTAGGACATTTTAAGAGGTTTCGTTGATTATCTATAACTAATTTCTTGTTTATCTTGGGTAATTTTAAAGTCAAAATGAACAAAGGTCGATTTACAAAGCATATGCTCTTATGTCAGCATGCTGCAGTGGTTGTCACTCAATGTCATGATCATTTTCCTTTTTTGGCCTCATGAATGATGTAAAAAGAACAAATTATTCAGTGAAAAATGTAGTCTGATGGTTTGTTAATAAGATTCTAGGCATATATTATGTCTTTTCCATTTGATAAGGTACGTCATAATGGTCGCTAGAGAGGTGCATATTTCATATGGTAACTAAAACATGTCACAATGATCGACAATTATAATTATTTGTGACGTTTGTTCAAGTAAAAGTAGTTTTCACTCTTAGCAAATGAAACCGAGGGAAAAACTAAATATGTAATTGCCATTAAAATAAAATCAAATAAGATACTGATATTATTTTGCTGCTGCTATGGAACTAATAGCATATTATTCTCACAGCACTTTATCTTGCGATAGAATATTTCTAATTAATATTTCACGGTTCCTGAATATAATTCATTTTTACCTCCCGCAACTATGAAGCTTTTACACTTATTGTACACAAGAAAAGATTGCGGGAAATGTTGAAATTTAGGTATTTTAGAAGTGCAAGAAAATCAGAAAATACTGAAAACTCGAAATTAAGCTTTTAAAACATTCATTAGTTACCTTTCATAGAAATGAATTATATTTTTCGTTACTATTTATAGAGACGATTCTCACTTTACTGTATCCTGAGATTATTCGTTTTTTTTACTTACCTTTAAAGTGTTATTTTATATTCATTAAACTAGTAACTTTTGGAAATTTGTAACGAGCAATGCATCTCCTAGATTGGCAGAAGAATTTGTGCATAATGTATAAAATAAGAGTGTTGTGATGGTCACTAACAGTGATAAAACTATTTCTTGGAATAACAAGGAAAGGGCGCTAATCATTAAAATCTAACTACCGTATAGGGTAACTCAGATGAAGCCTTAACGCTATCTCAGATCTTGGTGTCAGAGTAGAGCTGAATACTTACTTCTTCTGATTCAGGTTATGGAATCAGTAAAACGACTCACTCAGATTATTAAAAATCGAAGAAATGTCGACAGTAGCAAACAGATGACAGGACCCAACGTTCATTGCTATAACTAAAAACATGGCCTGGGTGGAAAACGGCCTAGGAATTTTGATAGCAAGCTTGAGGCCCAAATATCAAGAGCAGTACCAACAGCAAGAACAGCGAAATGCGCAGCAATCATTGCCTTATTCAAAAGAGACGAGTCAGGACAACATCCAGCAGTTTATATTGCTCAGGTTTTGAACGTAACCATCGATATATCCCAAAATAACCCGTTAACAGAACGACCTCATGTCGAGACTTTCAATGCTTAGCTTCATGAAAGGCCTAGGAGGTTAACTTTGGCAGTAGATATTCGGTATGAGCCTTTAATCTCAAGGCTCTGCACTTATCTCCTGTCCCAGCTGGCCTGTAGCCTTGAGGGAGAAGGGGAGTATCATAAGTACAACAATATCACTACTTCTTCACTTCATAAAATATTTTTATGCTTAGCTGAGAATCTGGAAATGCAGAGAATGAGGAAAAAAAGACCCAGTCACTATTCTATGTTTATTTTTACAGAAAAGCGGTGATTTCTCATTGGATTTTCAGCATCAGAAGTGTGAAAAAATTGAGCTTACGGACAGTAGTAAATAACAGTGGCATGGCATTGATTATTAAAAAAAAACATTGATGACTGATGTTTGCACTTAATATTGAAAAAGTTGTTTTACAAAATGGACAAGAATTATTAGTATTTCAATAATACTTATAAATAACTAAAATCCTCCAAATAACTGTAAAGTTCGATATCTCTAATCTTTATGAAGGGAATGGAAGATTGTTTCGAAAGTGTACGACTCAGTGTTTCGAATTCCTGAAATTAAGGAGCACAATCAAGAAATTCATAATACACCCTGAAGGGAAGCCTTATTAAACGGTACCACAAGATAAATTATAAGTTGATGCACTTTTTCCTCAAGGACAACCGGGGGAGCTGTTCCCAAGACAAATCCCTCCTCCTCCCCTCCCCCCTACTACTACTCTACTACTACTACTACTACTACTACTACTGCTACTAGTGCTGCTGCTGCTGCTGCTGCTGCTCCTGCTAGAATGTCTTGTGCTTATATCTTCAGTATCCCAAAGAAACTAGAGAGCACAGACAGGTTTTGAGAGAGAGAGAGAGAGAGAGAGAGAGAGAGAGAAGGGGGTGGTTGGGCGTTGTTGGGATCCACTCATTGTAAGATTGTTAAACTAAGAGTTTTTTTCAAGATTCATGTGGTGTATGTCACGGAATATATTCTATTTTCACTTTGCAAAAACACTCCAAAAGGTGCAAGGGTCAAGCCCCTGTGGACGTCCGATAACTAGAGAAACCAAGAAAGAAAGACGTGACCTGAATAGATGCACACTTAACCTCTGGTCATTCCCACTAAAATCTCTGAAGACCAATGTGCCAATAAAATATAATGACGTCCCTGTCAAGAAATGGAAATTTGAAATGGTAGTTTCATTGTCAATTCTCACCTTTTTATTTATTGATATATCGCTTCTGGTGCTTTATGTATTAAACTTGTCGACCCCTTCGATCCATTTGTTTTGGGAGTGTTTTCGTTATTTGAAAATTTAAAGGTTGAGAATTGAAAATGTTTTTCATACAATTTTATTTTTTCATTGCATACTATTTACACTTATGCGTCCATTTTCATTTAGTTTTATTGACACTGCTGTTTGGTTATTAGAATATTTCTAGTCTCTTTATCTTTATCCTTAAAAGAAAGTTTCGTCTTAGCTTTCCCTTCAAAAGTTTAGGACACTGGATCCTCAATATTATTTAAGGGAAACTAAACAGCCAGTGATACCTTTAGGATGGAAAATAAAATTTGTCGTAAAGAAGTTTAGCAACATGTAATAATGTTTTTTTTTTTTTTCATTTCATTTAAGCAGCATCGAGTAAATACAGATCAGCTTTCTTTTGAACAACGAATCTGATATAAGAGTAAAATTAACCCAGGATCCAGTAACCAAAGCATTAATTAACCATGACAAAATTTGCTAAGCACTCGAAAAGTTCGTCGAATGCAAATTATTGTAATAATGATAACATGAAAAAGATAGAACGGTCATCATGGATGAGGAACACCTATTCGGTGGAACACCATTACCCGTGTCATTTAATCCTCAAGGAAATTGTAAACATAAAGGAAAGGGAGACAATTCTCTGGTCTCAGCAATGGTACAGTATTTCGTGTTTCCCCAGTATGACTCGATCAGGCACAAACCAGACCCTTCGTTATTTTGAAATGAGACCATCGAAAGATAATACTGCGAGGCTACAGTTGTTCTTACTTCTGTTGCCGGTATCTCGGTATCTATTTCTTTCTCTTAGCTCAAAAAACCGCAAAAATCTGATGGTCCTATTTTCTAAAACTTCAGGTGCAAAAGTCCAATTCTTATTTTCTCGGGCTACTTTTCTGCTTGAGTTTAATTCTCATTATCTTGTTCGTTGGTATTTAGTGTACTGTCGTCATTATTGATAATAACATCATAATATTTTTTTCACGTGATATGTGAATACTATAGCTGATAATTAAATGAGAGAACTGAACTTCAGCAGAAGTTCACTTCCAATCATTTAAATCATTTAAATAAACCAATGAAATTATATTTATATTAAAATAATATCAATGAAATATATATATATATATATATATATACATATTGTGTGTGTGTATAAATATACACACACACACACACACACATACATATATATATATATATATATATATATATATATATATATATATATATATATATATATATATATATATATATATATATATATATATTTTTTTTATCGCATCAGTTTGCATAAAACTATTCAGTAGTCAAGAAAATTCACAATACCACTTCGATATTTCCTAATATGAATAAAGACTTTCACGGCTATATTCCAGTACGAACGTTTTATATACTTTACGATCGGTCGTTCTTTTTTCTATTTGTACTGCAGTATAAACATACAATAAAGTACTTGAAAAATTCTTATATTTTTTTTTTTTGGGCGGGGTGGGAACGACTGGTGCAATAACGATAAATTTTTGGTATATTGTTATGTTTATTTGTTGCAGTAGTCATTCAGATCAAAGAATACTTTTATTCACTGATTCAGTCTCGTTATTTATTACCCTTAATTTTAGACAAGCGAATACAAACCTCATATTAGTCCAACTTGGCACAGCCATGACATGACCTCTTGATCGAACGGATGCCGTTCGGTAAGACACTAAATCACTAAATCCTAACCAAACATTTACCTTCTTCTCTCTGACAGTGACGTTGTCACGTGGCAAGCTACTCAGACTCCCTTCCACAATCAATTTACCCTTCAAAGGTCGAGTCTGTTTTACGTAAATCTCCCTTATGGCATTGCATTTCTCATTGAGAGAACGGTTATTGTTGTTGTGGTTGGTTGTTCGGCGTAAACAGGGATGAGTGACGGCTGTTGAATTGCCTACTATATCAGATGTCTCATTTCTGGTTTCACAGGCCCGGCTCTGTGTGACACGAGAGAGAGAGAGAGAGAGAGAGAGAGAGAGAGAGAGAGAGAGAGAGAGAGAGAGAGAGAGAGAGAGAGAGAGGCGGGAAGGGTGGGTGGAGGGCGGGCTTTAGAATAGTTTGGATACGCAGGTAAAATAAACGCCAGGTCAAATATGGCATTATTGAATGAGGTGATAGATAAATAAAAAATGATAAGTGTAACTTTTCTATGTTTATTGTGCTTTACCAGGAGAAAAAAAAAACAAAAGGTTATGAGGGGAATTACTATAACATCGATGAGAAAACAGTTTCTGCATATACAGTGTCATTGACATATATAATATATATATATATATATATATATATATATATATATATATATATATATATATATATATATATATATATCAAGGATAGGTCTCTATAGCAGGGCGTTATCCACCTTAATTTGAAATAAGTCAGAAATTTATTTCTATCCACTAAGAGATAAATTAAATATATATATATATTTCGATAAAATTTGAAATAAAGCTATTGATGAATTTCTAAAATGTTCTTGCATTTTATTTCTGTGGCGATAAAAAATCCTAATGTTTCCTTCATCTCTCTTCCTATACTTTTTTCCACTTTAGCTTTTTCCCTTTTATTCCTTACATATGCCAGGGATGCCAAGGGAGAGAAGGCGGACTAAATCACATATAGTTTACGAGGGCAATTGGGAATGTGACAAAATGAATGTACCCAGCAGCGGAAAAAGCAATTTCAAGTCCAATATCCCTTCGATAAGTGATGGATCGGGCGGCCGGACAATACTGTTATCGAAGATATATGCCTTAGTTTATCTCTTGTGATTTCACCATCAAAGTATATTTGGTCAGTTTCAACGGTTGTTGCTGATGGCTTACTGCAGCGCTCGTCAATTTTTCTCATTCAGTACTGCAACGCTGTGCGCTTATTCCTTATTTCCTTCTGCGAATCTGGAAAGATGAGAATGGGACCAGTAAAATAACACTTACTGTCTTTAGTAAACTGATATGATGATATAGTCAGAATATATTTAGAGACCGGAAATTCTCCGAAAAAATCTAATAAAAATCAAAATCATTTGAGTCATCGAAGAGGAAATGTTTTCGTATGTCTCGTGCACCGAGGATTATTCAGAAAATTGCCTCTCCTTGTTGCTAAAGACGATAATGGAAAAATAAATCAACAAGTCACAACCTAGGAGACAAAAGTACAGTTTCCTAGATACAAAGATATCTTTCTTTTTATCGAGAAAAGCCAGTAGGAGTAAATTGAAGTTACTGATTGTCAGAACCAATTGCGCAAAAATGCGCACACAAACAAATATATACATGTATATATATATATATATATATATATATATATATATATATATATATATATATATATATATATATATATATATATATATATATATATATATATATATATATATATATATATATATATATATATATATATATAACATTTAGAGACCGGGAGGAATGAAGATGGGCTTTTAATTGTTGCCAGTGCCCCTTGTACAACATGACGGTAAAGAGACAATGCTCAGTTCCCCGGGAGGCAGAAGAACATCAAATAACCGTTTTGAAATTGACATACCTACTTTTAAAAATGGTATTGTTGGTGTGATATGATTATTATGTCTTGCAAAAGTGGAAGGCTTAATAAATATAGACATATATCAAAGAAGAGGAAAAAATGGAGCTGGGATTAAATAGGAACATATTTGCAAAGGGAAAATTTTCATAATTTAAGCTGAGGAATGTGAAAAATTGTTGGGGAGATATGGTGCTGCCTTAACTGTATAAGTCTCTCGAGTAAGAAAAAATGAGAGAGAGAGAGAGAGAGAGAGAGAGAGAGAGAGAGAGAGAGAGAGAGAGAGAGAGAGAGAGAGAGAGAGAGAACAATTACCTTCCCTATTTTAAGGTACGTGCTGTTTCCATTGTTACAATGTATTTAAGCCACACTTCCAGCACCACTTCTTAATCTCATTTCATTTTATATTGCTTTGCCCCTAATGGGGCCGTAAATGATATCTCCAGGTTGTTTTGTAAATTTAGTTATATGTTTCTATTCTTTTTTTGTAGAACCCTCACTTTCACGTGTGCCACCCTTGAGACATAAATTAATTCCTTGGAAAAATGCTTTCGTCTTTTTCCCCCCTGAGTATTATAGCGAATGCATTCCCACTGGCCTTAATGTATTCTCCAGTCTCATTGTTCTCACAATGAAGCCGACTTCATGCGTTATTAACCTGCTTCCTCATCACTTGGAAAAATCTGAATACTGCTTCCTTCTGCCGCTCAGTGCTTGCCATTGTCTGTTTATCTTGAAATTATTTTGACAGTGTCTGTTTATTTTCCTCTTTAAAATGCCTTAGTTTTTTCTAATTGTTTATAATGCTTATTTATAATGCATACCTACAGTTATCTTTGGCATCATCTGTCAAGCCGGTAACCGGTTGATATTTATATGTTCAAAACTCCGATACTCTACAAGTACTGTTGAAGTATATTAATATGCAAACAGTACGTTTTCGCAAGTATGTGTTTGTATTTTAGTACCTCATGACACATGCGACTAATAACTATTTTGAAATTTCTGTACGTACTGTGCTTGCCCCTTTATCCAAGTATACTTCCATCCATCCATTTATCCAAGTATGTTTCAACGTTTTGTGTATTTCGTCTTTAAAGTTCCGAAAAACGAGAATATACTGTCATAAAATCCGCTCTCAATCACCTTTGACGATTAATCTCAATTGCAGCTTGCTGTCTCATTTCCTATTTCCTCGAATTATCAGCTCTTTTTCCTCCTTGCATCTCATTATAGATCTCACCAGAGCTCTGAATACAGCGTAAACAGATATGACATGTTCGTGTCCTTGTTTTGTCGTAGCAAGCTTAACTTTTCTTCCCTTTTATGCTCTATCATACTGGAAGCTTGAATCATTACTGAGATTTTAATTATTCATGAGGAAAAGCATTCAGGAGTCATCAGTGATCATTTACCATAGCTACTACATCCTTTCTGGTTAAAGGAACGTCCTTCCCGATATCATGAACTCCTTTTTAAAACTCGTATTTTCATTATTTATGTACTGTTTTATTAATTTCATTGTATAAAATTATTTTTTCCTCTCTTTTACCGATTGCCATAGTGAACATTCCAATATCAAATATCTCTCATAGATGTTCGTTTACATTCTGCATATCGTTTTCCATCCACTAATGAAGTTAATGGATATTTTAATAAGATCAGGAAAACATGCGATTATTTACGTAGATAATTCCTGAAAGAGTTATCTTATAGATAATGTATAAAGCCACTAGCGATTATTATTGGTATGTCATATAAGCATCTGTAATATAGCCAAGGTGATTCACAAACGAAAACTATATAGTATTTGGCGGAACTCTTCTTAAGTCTTATTTAAACCTACTGTAACACTTCAGAGTTTGACTAATTTCTCTGTCTACCTGTCTGTCTATCCATCTTTTGGGAGTTTTATATAACGAATTTGTATCAAATATTTAATGCATTTTTATCCTTTAATAGAAAAAAAAATACTGAAAAACAGTATTTTTTTTTTTCAGAGATAAAGGGCCGGGAAGGTTGAGAGAGAGAGAGAGAGAGAGAGAGAGAGAGAGAGAGAGAGAGAGAGAGAGAGAGAGAGAGAGAGAGAGAGGCAACGAGCTCTTATTTTTCGTGACTGCCTTTTAGTTATTCCGCTCGTGGATTGAGCGCCTTAGTAAAAGACATATAAAGTTTTATGGTCTGTCAAAAAATTTATTAAAGAAAAATAAATACTTCTAACGCAACAGCTGTATGCTATTCACATGCGTATCACGTAGGCGAGAGAGAGAGAGAGAGAGAGAGAGAGAGAGAGAGAGAGAGTAATGAAATGAGTTCCGTTCTGCTTCAGTAAAAGTATTGGTTAAAATGGCGTAAGAAATGTCTTTGTTTTCCGTGTAAAACTAGATTCATAAACGTTAGGAGGTTTCCTTTTGAACATTTATGAAACGCTACAAAACACTGGCCTTTGTTTTTAGATAAAAAATACGTTACCGGTTTTCTACATTTTTCCGTAAAGATTCCTAGAAAAACATATATGTATATATGTTTTTTTTTGCCGTCTGGTTTTCTATCTATTAGGCCAGCTCTTTCTCCCTATCGCTATAGTTGTGAGTGAGTATATGCTACCACTTCCGAGTGATCTTATTAGTTATTCGATCTATGCATAAGAAAGAAATTAAACTCTTAAGACAGGTTCGCAGGTATAATTTGCATCTCATATTTTCATGGGAAATAGGCAACCTTTGGAACTATACATTTCCAGTGACCAGAAATCATGAAGATGCACGTTAACATCACTGACATTGAGAAAAATGTGCCTTCATGTACAGTACACGCGCGCCCACAGAGACAAATGCACACGCAGACTGACGCATAAAATAAACGAAAGAACCTCACCGTTACTAGATTAAGTAATTATTTTAGTTACATCAGCATCCTTTCAAACTGATTTTGGAACTAAGTAAACCTATAGAGAGAAGAAACAATGAAACATACAATAAAATTTTTTCAGCTACATACGAATTACATAATAAATAGATTACTTACTACCCAATAATCTTTCTGGTTTAACGAAATCCAACAAGAATCCTAATATTAATATGACATAATTGATGTAGGACCTTTTCACTTCAGTGTAAGACAATTTTTTGTCAAGTCCTTTTTGTTTTGATGCTTTTCATTTTAAGGCGAAAGAATAATCTAAATTTATATTTTCAAATATTACTCCATGAAATATATATGCGTTATTATCCTCAGTTTATGTTGACTTCGCAGTAAATGCTTTTGAAAAGAAGGAATTAAAGAATGAAAGCTTTAACTGTTGAAATTAGGCCGATATCTTTCAAATAGTAATCAGTAGAGTCTATACTGAATTCCCGTCTAACGTTGTTTTTTTTATGATGTACCCCATTTCACTTTAAATTCTTTTTTATATTTAGTGGAGCTAAAATAAAGTTAATTTCTTAATTTCTGCCACTGGCTTAAATACATGCCAAGCAAAAACGAAGAATATTTGTGGATGAAATTAAAATCTACTGGTTTTGCCAGAGACAGTGGAGAGCATTGTGAATAACTGCAAAGTCTTAAGACTGTATGCCATTAAGATTTGCCGTGGAACAGAAATAATTTGGAAATTAAAACCGAATTATACTCCTGGTTTTTCTTCACATTTACACAAATACCATGATAATTAGTAGCAGTGGTGTGTGAAGGTACGTCTTTTTTTTTTTCCTTGTGAGACCTCTTTTGGCTTCGAGTGGTGTTCACGTATAATGTGGCTCTGTAATAGAGGCTGATCCATAAAATGAAGAATACTTGAGTACTGACAGAATTTTCGTATAAATCAATGGAAATTTCGTTATAACGGGCATTTTTCCACTACGTCTCGTGGCTAAAGGGACATAAAGAGAAATTCAATTAAAATCTGCAACTGAGAATAAATACTTCTTCATAATCAAGGCTGTAACAATGGTCCAGTAAGATCATTCATTTACAGAAAACATTAAACACTTGTAGATATACACAAACTTCTAATGCAATGGCAAGAGGTTCTGGGTAGATGAGTCACTAAAAAATTATACATATTATTCTAAAGGATGTAATTTAGCAATCAAATGAATAGAATGTGAAGTCCATCTAAAATTTTAAGCAGTGAAATTCTTTGAGTGTGAAATATGGACCATGAGAGAGAGAGAGAGAGAGAGAGAGAGAGAGAGAGGGGAGAGAGAGAAGGGGGAATTCCATTTAGTGAGAGTTAAGACAATTTGCTAGAAAGTTAAGACGTAGTATTTGTGATATTAAGGTATTACCTTGTTGACGGTACAACACAGCTTTTCCTGCTTCCGAAGAAGTATCTATTATAGTATATTGATTGTGAAGTCTGATTAATGTAATTATAATTATAACGAAAATAAAAGACGATCCACGACAATAATTGCAAAATTCAAAACCATTTGGTGTTGGCAATAACTATTCTGCCAGATTTTTAAAATGATTTTTCACTGTATTCTAGGCTTGTTTAATGTAACACTATCTTCAAACATTTCCTCTCCATTGACCTTCTAATTTTACCTTTTTAATTTTTGCCATATAATAAATCATATACACCATCGTATCAAAAATGAAATATCCAAACAATTTATTTAGAACGAGGTAAAAATTACATTTTTATTCAGTGACCATGAGTGTTAAATTATTTTCATCATTTTCGTATGTGACATTCAAAACATATTTCCTTTCACAAATTGCATTTATTTGCAAGAATGGCTTCACAGCAATTGTTAATATTTATGTTATTGGGACGAAAGGAAGTTTCATGGGAAAAATATGATAAAAATTATTATTATTCTGCTCTTTCATGTGAGAAAAGGCTGCCATGAAACTGAAGTCATTTGAAATTTAATAGCTTCACGGTATTTTTCTTATAAAAAGCAGTGTCTGTAAGACAACTGAATAATTCAAGAGAGAGAGAGAGAGAGAGAGAGAGAGAGAGAGAGAGGTGGGTGTTTCGTGAGAGAAGAAATTCAAGATATTTTGCTCTGAAATTACTTAACTAAATATTGAAAGGGAACAATACAGACCTGGAAAGAGCAGCATTTGATCATCACTGACCCAAGGTACACCGAAGAGAATAATCAATGGCAATATCATTTAATCATACAGATAGAGACAATCACAATTGTAATATAAATCCTTAATCATTCCTTTCAGCAGCTTTACTTGAAAATACTGTTTTTAACTGGAGTAATGTTTAGTTAAGACTGTAATAGAATCATGTTAACTTGATGTTAATTGTGTTATATATACAGTACTTCAAAGTAGAAAGAAAAGCAACAGCTGAGGATATCGGTGAATTTAACTTAATAAACAGACAATGAATCTCTTCATGTATAAGTTTCAAAGACGGGTAAACGTAGCGCAGTACAGGACCTTAGGGACAATTTAGCGCCTGTACCTTAATCCTCGTGTAACTGGTAGTCAGACAGCATACACTGTTTAAATGCAACTTTCTTTGCATTATGTTGGATGTATAAAAGAAAAAAGGCTGAATGCTTTTGACAAAACTACATTACTTAAGGTTCTTTGCAGCTCCCCTTCGGCGCATGCAACCTGTTTCATCCCTTTAACTGTAACTCCATTCATATTCTCTTTCTTCCATCTGACTTTCCACCCTCCCTAACAATTGTTTCATAGTGCAACAGCGAGGATTTCCTACTGTTACACCTTGCAAACCTTCTTGCTGTCAATTTCTGTTTCAGCGCAGAATGACCTCATAGGTCCCAGCGTTTGGGCTTTGGCCTAAATTCTATATTCCAATTCCAATTCCAATTTGACAAAACTGAATGAGATGATAAAACAGGTATCCACCTCAACCCTAGAACATATAACTTTCTCTCTCTCTCTCTCTCTCTCTCTCTCTCTCTCTCTCTCTCTCTCTCTCTCTTATCTCTTCGTTATATAATGTTTTGAATAGGTTTCTACGCAGTGAGGGAAAAATTCCAAATAACTTGCGCTTGTGTGTGATGAAATATACTTTTATTGCAAAAAAAAAAAAAAGTCACTGGTAAAATGGGTTTGTATAAAACCCATCGGGTATTTATCTGCACCGTTACGTTGAAAGTCAAGCAAATGAAACCAGTGTATTCCATTTCTGCCGTTGGTCCCTCGCGGGCAGAAAACGGTACGCACAACATTCCAGAAGCAAATGGTTTTCTGTTAGCCTTTTATTGCTGGAATGGCGAGTTTTAATTCTGGAGGTAAACTAAACTAAACCAAAGCAATGCCATCAAATCGTCACTGATTAAAATAACCGCCATCAGGGGCCGAAAAGTTTCGGACTGCTGACCGTCCGCGGCCCGTTGCGTTCTGTTCTTTCAAGTGGAAATTAGACAGGTCTGAAAAATATAAGAATTTATTCAAAACTTTCAGCACTGTCAAAAAAATATGAGTTAACGAATGCGGTTTATATTGGGGAATTTCTGTTTTGTTTGATTTCATATTACGTCCATTGTTTCTCCTACTTCTACTACTACTAGTACTGCTACTATTATTATCATTAGTATTATAACTATTATATTACAGGGTCAGAGAGAGAGAGAGAGAGAGAGAGAGAGAGCAATTAAGTTTGCATGTACATAAAAATTAGTTTACGGAAAATAAGCAGTCCTGTGGTTTAATGTAATACATGCTCAAAGCACTCTTAGCAGGGGAATCATTTTGTGTTAAATATACAAAACATGCCTTTTGCGTGATGCATGAAGTCTTTCTTTATTGATTTAATAATCGGAATGCCTCTACACTAATTCTCTATATATATATATATATATATATATATATATATATATATATATATATATATATATATATATATATATATATATATATATAAATATATATATATATATATATATATATATATATATATATATATATAACTTATATAGTTTACATTAGTCATATGTTTGTCAGAGTCATTGGCACTAAAATCCACTAGGATCCGTACTTTTAGGCCATACATGCCAGTGTAGGATTTTGCATTACAGAAAAGCATTAAGATTTACAAAGTAGGTAATACTAAAGGAATCTAGAGTAGGTATCACATACTACGAGCGCGTCTGCTTCAAATGATATTAATCTTAGACTAGCAATTGAAGCTGTTATTTTAATGTTGCTATTGTTTCTGAATTTAGCATATAATCGTATTTTCTTCATTGTACGAGATTTCTTCAGGGAATGTTTGTGCAAGGACTGCAAACTCATTACTAAGGAATTCTACAGAAACAGAATTTAACTTTCTTGGTTGAAACTCTCATTCTGCCCTCTGGTAATTCATCTCATCAGTTGCTGGTTCTTATCACGAAACTTCTTGCAAAGATAACCACTAAATTGATTACATCCTTTCATTCTTAGAGAATTTAGAGCTATCAGTGAATTAAGACTCTCTCTCTCTCTCTCTCTCTCTCTCTCTCTCTCTCTCTCCTGTAAATTAATTATAATCTTTTTAGATTCTTCTCGAAGACATTATAATCAGCGACAGACTACCTCTGTGGAAATTATTAATTTGAGAGCAAATCTCCTCTCATCTTTATTTAATGCAGCATTATTTTCTTCAGTTAGACTGACGGAAATGTCTTTCAACTATTTCACCTATTAAGTATTTCTTGCTAATTTTATATTCCTTCGACTGACGGAAACGTCCTTCAACTATTTCATTATTAAGTATTTCTTGCTAATTTAATATTCCTTCGACTGACGGAAACGTCTTTCAACTCTTTCACCTATTAAGTATTTCTTGCTAATTTTATATTCCTTCTTATTTTAATCTCTTCTTATTTTAATCTCTGTCACTATATTTATTATCTAATACCTTCTTCATCTTTATGATGGTCGTTTTAGTTTCTGTAAAAGAAAACTATTGTGCCGGCTTTGTCTGTCCGTCCGCACTTTTTCTGTTCGCCCTCAGATCATAAAAACTACTAAGGCTAGAGGGCTGCAAATTAGTATGTTGATCATTCACCCTCCAATCATCAAACATAACAAATTTTAGCTATCATCTAGCCTCAGTAGTTTTTATTTTTTTATGCTGTTAGAGGTTAGTCATAATCGTGCTTTGGCAACGATATAGATAGGCCACCACCGCCGTTTTTACTTGTTTCATTGGCCGTTGCGTCGAAGAAACTTCGTCGCATTTCTTACTTGTTTCATTTCCTTCCAATACATTTCCTCCAATACATATTTGCCCATAAGACAATTGGTTTCGTGTCATATTCGCTACGATCCAAACGTAAAGTGACAAAACAAGGTATATTATCTTTTCAGCAATTTGAGCCACAATAAATGAAGAAAAATATCTCCTTTTTGTCCTGCAGTTACTGAATACGCACTTTCTTGCGATTATAACATACCAGACTTCTCATTGCAAGCCTTATTTTCAATACTATG
>NC_089783.1:41209124-41216624 GCF_040412425.1 Macrobrachium rosenbergii | reverse complement strand
CTGACATGTAAGATTTTAAGTGCAGGGATAATTTAACATGTGCAATAATGAAATCATCTGGTATTATCAGTCTCACTCTCCTCTGTGGGTTTTCGTGTCGCGAAAGTATCAGAGTTATTGTAAAACTTATGTAAGGAGACATAAAATAAATTTCATAAAAAGAAGACTATGCTCTAACGTCTTCTTTAATGACAGCGGAATTGATAAACTCATTATTGATAGAGAGAGACATTGAAATTGTATCAACATTATAAAAGAATATGCAACGAAGAAGGTTAAAAAAAAAATAATAAGGAGCTTTGTACAACACCGGACGGATTGATTCAGCATCAATATCATTAGGCGAGTCTACTTATAAAAGTTATTACATAGGAATAGTGGAGGAAAAGCTGTTTTCTTTATGATATAATAATAATAACGATAATAATAACAACAACAACAATAATAATAATAATAATAATAATAATAATAATAATAATAATAATAATAATAATAATAACAATAATGATGATGATAATAATAATAATAATAACACATTTCAGGGTGCCCATCTTTTCAATGACGTTTGCCTCAAAGGCCTTCTTCCAAGAAATAATAAAATAATAATAGTAATAATAATAATAATAATAATAATAATTTGGTGATGTTAATTAATATTATTAAGACGATTAGCTGGTCCACTGGTACAGTGGTTAGTGTTGTGACATGCGGCTCAGATGTCGCGTGTTCGTGTCTCCCCAAGGGCAATGAAAAATCACTGGCTCTGTATCATGATCAGTTACTGCTGCAGCGTGGGGTCTGCGGGGGAGGAGGTTGAAACCAACATATTCTTTGGAAGCTTGAATTTCAAGTCAGTGGCCCCTTTGTGCTTATTCCATGTGAATAGGTTTCATCTGCTGAAATAATAGTAATATTTATAATAGAAAAACACAAGAATATTAATAATAATAATAATAATAATAATAATAATAATAATAATAATAATAATAATAATAATAATAATAAGATTAAAATCTATTAAAAATTAAAAAAAAAGTTGACAAGATAGAATAAATGGGTCAGAGAAGAATCGGCATCTAAGCCTATTTATTAAAATTACTTTTAAATTTGATTTAAAGGTCAATAACACTGGAAAAATTATGGTAACATGCAATGGCTGGCAATAAATTCCCTGTTTTATGCATTTCTGAGTTAGAAAAAGCAAGAATAAAAAGTGTGCAATACGTTTTTAAGTAGGGAATGGAATTTTAATAGGTACTTGAAGTAAAAAAAATAAGGTTGAGGTGGATTAGTTATGACAAGAGAATAAAAAAAAACGAAAAGGTTAATAAACAATTCACGAACTCCTTAGACAAAAATCTATCGCTGAATATGGAATCTCGCTTTTCGTGTTTTCTCGCTGACTGACAAAACCTTTTTCCCCTGATGGAAGTGTTACCCCTGGAAAAAAAAAACAATACCTGTTTTATAGAGGGGTTACGCGTGCAGAATTGCAGTCTTTTATAAAACAAAAAGTGATGAACATGTACGAATATTGTTGACATGGACATGTAGGTATGAGCGAAGGAATGAATAAATTCGAACTTCCTTTGAAAAGAAAGTTGTTAGTTCTTCCCTTTGTCGCCTGGGATTGATGGTGACTAAGGATAAAATTATATATATATATATATATATATATATATATATATATATATATATATATATATATATATATATATATATATATATATATATATATAATATATATATATATTATGTATATATATATTCAAACTGGATGGTATCTACTAGTATATATAGAAATATTTACAATATTTCTTATTATAATATCCGTACATATATACTTACTAATGGACCTGTTTGTCAAAGAAAGTATCTGTTTGGAGTGTTTATTCTGAATAAATACTGCATTAGCTACCATCCAAACAATCCACATCATTTAGTATTCTAGTAATGGACAGAATAATTGTGGACTGTTATGTTAATATATATATATTTTTCTAAATCAATACCCATTAGATATATAGTTTGAATAGGTATTTTATATATATATATATACAGAACAATTATATATATATATATTATTAATATATACACATATATATATATATATATATATATTTTATATATATATATATATATATATATATATATATATATATATATATATATATATATATATATATATATATATATATATATAAACATGTATTCTCTTCTTAATTCTTTCAAGCTGCGATAAAGATTATCTTTCTTTATCAAATAGCTAGTAAACCAAATTGTTATACGTTCAAAGAGTTTCTGTATTATTTAAAGCAGCATAAATTCCCGAACTTTTCTGAACTATCCCACACCCTTCGCCAGCGGAGAACAATATAGAAGCAGGAAACAGGGTCCTCATGAAAAAATCTGAGACAAAAATTTGGGATAGCCAACCAGCGACGGGGAATAGGGATTAGGGAGAATGCTAAGCCAATAAGGAATTATTGATGGTCTAACAGGGACGAAGACAGGTTTTATGGATGCTAACCAATCAGAGGGGAGGAGGGACAGAATACACATTTGTCGATGTTACTCAATCACAGGTCAGGGAGTGAAAAGTACTAGTGGCCTCTGTGATTCTTGCAAGGCATCCGGTGGTCTTTAAGGTGTTTCCGTGTTGGCAGTATGAGTAGTCACTCGTACTGTTGATTAATTGAAAGTTTTTATTTTTTTACATACAATGCCTCGAGAATGGAGAGGCGTTCGGGTTTAGTTTCATCGACAAGTATCTTGTCCTTGCTTTTAGCAGCTTCCTTGAAAGAAGAGTGGCGAGCTGTCTTCGGTAGTGTCACTTAGTAGCACGTCAGTCTCCTGCACGAACGAGTGTGCAAGTCAGCCCTTTATATAATACTTGTTGAGGCTCCAGAGGAATACCCTAGTGTGTAAACATAATTGTCAGTGCCGAATGAGATGGTTCAGACACCTCCGGACATCCATACTCCTCTTAAATAATGAAAACATTCCTTCAGTGTAAGGTAGTTTGTTTTACCCAGCTTCATGATGAAGGTAGTTATCTTTCCGCCAGGTTCAAAGAATTGAGAAGAGAATAATTATCAGTTTCCCAGCTTATATATATATATATATATCATACATATATATATATCCATTATATATATATATATATATATATATATATATATATATATATATATATATATATATATATATGTGTATATATATATATATATATATATATATATATATATATATATATATATATATATATATATATATATATATATATATATATATATATATATATATATATATATATATATGTATATATTCACACGTGTGTGTGTTATGTCCTGAGAACCCACAACTTGTGTCACAATCATTCCTTTTACTTGAAAGAACTAATGAGACTCAGCTGTCCACAAACTTTAATTAAAGAGTATTTTTAAACAGCGTAGCTCGAATGAAACATAAAGGTATTTTTATACAAAATTAAGAAAAGAAAATTTGTAGAGGAAGAGTAGATGGTTTACACAATTAAAATCGAAATGAAAAACTGCCGTAAATAGAAAAAAGATAAGAAGATATTTGCTCATTCATGAATGACTTACTTCCGTCTTTCTCTGCTTTTAATGACAAAAACAGCGAGCGCCTCCAAGCCACCGACTTCAGAAAGACTCTGTGATTATAAGTCGCATTCAAGTCCTAATCACTCTTAATGAGGATCATTAGTGATTTAAAGTCCAATTCAGCTCCTAATCACTTTTAATGAAGATCATTAGATTCTAATCGGACGTGATTTGTGCAGCTGAGGTGCCCTAAATTGCAGATGTCTTCGGTTTCTTAAAAGGGTTTTATGATTTTTTATAGTTTGGTAATGAGACTTTGAAACCTTTGAAGAAAGCTTAATCATTATATGTATGCTTAGTGTGTATACCTGCCGTAAGTATTAAGAAAAGTGCACAGACACACACACTATATATATATATATATATATATATATATACATACATATATACATATATATATATAGGTGTATATATATATATATATATATATATATATATATATATATATATATATATATATATATATATATATATATATATATATATATATATATACAGTGTGTGTGCACTTTTCTTAATACTTGCGGCAGGTATATATACTATATAAATAATGATTAAGTTTTCTTTAAAGGTTTCAAAGTCACATTACCAAACCCTTTTAAGAAACCGAAAACATCTGCAATTTAGGGCACCTCAGCTGCACAAATCACGTCGCGATTAGAATCTAATGATCTTCATTAAAAGTGATTAGGAGCTGAATTGGACTTTAAATAACTAATGATCCTCATTAAGAATGATTAGGACTTGAATGCGACTTATAATCACAGAGTCTTTCTGAAGTCTGTGGCTTGGAGGCGCTCGCTGTTTTTGTCATTAAAAGCAGAGGAAGACGGAAGTAAGTCATTCATGAATGAGCAAATATCTTCTTATCTTTTTTCTATTTATTTTCTTAATTTTATATAAAAATATTCTTATGTTTCATCGAAGCTACGTGTTTAAAAATACTCATTAATTAAAGTTCTTTCAGGTAAAAGGAAGCTGAGTCTCATTAGTTCTTTCAGGTAAAAGGAATGATTGTGGCATATATATATATGGGTTCTCATATATATACATACACACACACACACACACATATATATATATATATATATATATATATATATATATATATATATATATATATATATATATATATATATATATATATATATATATATATATATATATATATATATATATATATATATATATATATATATATATATATATATATATATATATATATATATATACTTATATATATATGGTATATATATGTATGCCCATAACATTAACCTATCTACATACACTGTTCCAGTCACCTCTACCATGGACTCACTTCTGAGCCTGTGAGATATGAAAGGCCCTACTCTTTTTTTTATCTTTCACAACTTCTATCCTATTTAAGTCTTTAAGGAAGTGAAGCCTAGATGTTGGGCACAAAAGGAAGAAGAGGGGTTGATTAGATGAACTTCTTGCGTAGCACATGTGGTTTACGAAGAATCGAAAGGGTAGGAGTGTGACGCTAAGTAGAACTGGTTGAAAAGTATAGTATGGGTCAGGAGATGGATTAAAATTTTTGCGATGGTTTGGTAAGGCTGAAAGAATGGAGAATAATAAATGGTGGAAATAAAGTATTATTCAGAGGTGTCAAGGGGGATGGAGTAAGACCTAGGGAATGACAGATAAGTGGCGCAAAAGAAGTGTAAGCAAGGAAAGGTCTTGATATCCAAGAGGCGAAAGAGTGCTTGCAACACGGGAGAACTGTGTTGAAATTATACAGACAAACCGTGCTACAAAAACAATTGAATAACTTCGTCTACACTAATCTAGCCTGTAGCATTGCCTGAACGAAGAGATTTAACCTGTCACGGCCGATTAATCACCTGGCTTAACCTATATTGGCAAAGAGCGTAGGTGAAAAAATTATTGGAAAATGGTTTGAGTAGAACGCTCAGCGTTTGTGGCAGTACTTTCATGCGACGAAAGGGAATTTCATTCCCTTGTTTACGAGAGAGAACCTATTTCTGATAGTAAAATGTACAATAAGTTCAATATCCAGATTTTCTCTCAGTGCACTGTGGCGTTGGCATAAATCAACTTTAAAGTGAAGCGTGATATGTGAATGGAGCTTTGCATTATTACGTTTAAAAAGAAAAGTTGTAATTGAAGATAAAATGGATATGGAGTCAAAATTGCAAGATGTAAATGGAATGTAAATATCAAGGTCTCTTCAAATGAAAGCTAATATTAGAGTAACTTCGATCCTTTGACGAGATGAAATAGCGATTTAGCAGCAATAATACCAGTTCGGTTGTTCAAACTTTACAAAAGGATCTGGTTCTCTGGTTGGCGGAATAGAAACGAAAATGAAACAAAGTCACAAGAGAAAAATTAGCTTCTTTTGAATCAGTTACAGAGACCTGACACTGATTCGCTGACTGAGAGAACCCTGGCTGGCTGACCTATTAATTGACTTGACTGAAGAACGAAATGATGAATGTTAAATTCCTAAAGGTTTTTTTTTTTTTTTATAAAAGGCTTGTACTTCCTCTCGTCCTTTTTCACTTTTGAATTAAGTAAAATATCAATGAAAATGGATATGATAAAAGTGAAGTATCTACTCTTAAGTTTTATTTTCGTTCAGTATGCATCGTAAGATATTTTTCCTATGCATAATGGTCTTTGTACAGGAATATCATCATATCATATATGTAGAACTCTTGCTGAAAGAGAATCACTATATCATATAAATAGGATTCTTCTCCTAACATATAAATCTTATATTGCTGAATGTGTACTACTATATGTTGATGTGATTTCATACGACCACACATAGAAACTTTGTTAGATCAACGACCTAAAGGGGTTTTAGACGATGGAAACTTTTCACTCTCAAAAATTTGATCTGCTGGGGTATGTACTGAAAGCTTCCTAATGTGGTTCGGATTCCACAATAAGCTGTAGGTCCCGTTGCTAGGTAACCAATTGGTTCTTAGCCATGTAAAATAAGTCTAATCCTTCGGGCCAGCACTAGGAGAGCTGTTAATCAGCTCAGTGGTCTGGTTAAACTAAGATATACTTTTTTTTTTTTACATAATATTAAGGTAAAGGTTTTTTAGATAGAATTATGCATCGCCTGAGTGTGGGCCCGATTACTCTCATGGTTAGAAAAGGCGTTTGTGTGTGTGTGTACGCGGCAAAGTACAGTATATGACTGCAGTAGCAGACAGATCAGAACACTGATTTTAACGCATACAATACTATGAGTATACTATTTCCTACTAAACAAAAATTCTGGGCACTTGGTCTAGATTTAGATCCGCACTATGCAGTTTAATCATTGGTACCTACAAACTGACAGACAGTCAGACAGGCCAGACGAACGACAAATATAACTTCTTTGGGTAATAAAAGTTCCATTTCTTGTGAAGAGATCACACAGAAAAAGCGGGTGGCCATGATTGGTAGGCCTAGGAAGTGTGACAGCAATTCGGTGAGGAAAGGGAAGGGGGGAGGTGGTGTGTAAAATGAGGAAGAAAAGAATGATTGTATAGTTCGGATTGTGTGTGGCTGTTGGGTGGCTGGGGAGGGTTGTGTGCGATGAAAGAGGTTTTACATTAGCTGGAAACGGAGGAAGGTTCACATGGACTTGGTCAGCTGTGAGTTAATAAGTGGCTTTCCCAAAAATGTGTAGCCGTGCGAGCAATTACTACTGGGTGACCGATTACTGGCGTGTAAAATCTTACGCCGAAAAACTGAATCTTCTAACAATCGCCTAAGCATACTTCATATCAACATCTGATAAGAAAACAATATTAAAAATATAATACTCAGAAATAAATATTGGAAATATTAAGTATTTCAGATGACGCGAAAGGAAATGACCCGGATT
>NC_089783.1:41199124-41201624 GCF_040412425.1 Macrobrachium rosenbergii | reverse complement strand
AGATAAAGGGATGAAAAGACTGACCAGCGTAAAGAACAAATTCAATAAGTAAACAAAGGGGTGGCCTCTGTAACCACAAGCGAGGGCACGTTTTTCGACATTCAGACTTGGTAATCAAGTGATGTTTACACGCAAATAAACGGCAACCCGAGTACTACGGGTTTGCATGTCAGTATAATTCACTGTGACAGGGAGGAAAATGGTTTTTAAAACAATGTTTTACATTACTATTTCTGGAGGGTCGTCTTTGTATGTGAAAGTCTTTCTTTGCATGACGATTTGTTTCTGGTTTTTACCAATTGGCAGAAAAATAAAGAGAAAATTCATATAAGACCTCCCAGTTTTGGAGCATTGTGCATCCCCATTTCCCAAATGAGTATTGTAGCTAAATCCGATAACAATATCGTCCTTTGTTTTTCCTTCATAATTGCTGATATTCTATACTGGGGAATAATATTGAAAACTACGAGCATATTTTCAAATAATGTCTATATAGCTTTATAAATTTTGAAAGAAACTTATGCAATATACTGTAGTTGAAAATCAGTCTAGGAGTATTCGTTATCAGACTTTGTTACAATTTTAATTTTTCGTTTTCTTTAAAAGAAAACTATTGTGCCGGCTTTGTCTGTCCATCCGC
The DNA here is from genome assembly GCF_040412425.1 of Macrobrachium rosenbergii. NCBI lineage: Eukaryota > Metazoa > Arthropoda > Malacostraca > Decapoda > Palaemonidae > Macrobrachium > Macrobrachium rosenbergii. The sequence goes on along the minus strand of NC_089783.1, from coordinate 41,200,984 downwards.
ACTTTTTCTGTCCGCCCTCAGATCTTAAAAAGTTATGAGGCTAAAGGGCTGCAATTGGTATGTTGGTCGTTTGCCCTCCAATCATCAAACATACCAAATTGCAGCCGCCTAGCCTCAGTAGTTTTTATTTTATGTGAGGTTAAAGTTAGCCATAATTGTACTTCTGGCACCGCTGTAAGTTCCAACAACACAGGCCACCACCGGACCTTTGCTGAGTTTCATGTGCCTCGGCTTTGAGTTTCATGGGCCGTAGCTGAACAGAAAATTCCATTGCACCGAAGAAACTTCGGCACATGTTTTACTTGTTTATTGACATCATGACATAATTTTTTTGGCATGTTATTTTACTAACCTTATTTACCTCTCTAATTTCATTTTTGAATATTAGTTATGATCGTCTTCGACTCGGTTAAAGACATTTTCTTCTTATACTGTTCTTATTTTCATTTCTCTTTCATTATATATTTTCAACATTTAAAATCATTCTTTTTCTCACTATCTCTTTCTCTACTCCTACATGTTTACATGTTTGCTCTCCCGCCAGTTTACAACTCTCACTTTTACAGTTCAAGAATTCTGTGGGGTGAATTTCAGTTTGAAAACCTATTTCACTGTCTTTGCTCTTTTTTCACATTAAGCGGCAATCCCCAGAGGCGTTGCACTCTCGATGCAACGACTGACTGCTGTTCTGTGCCATTCAGCGTCTGACTATTTATTCCCTTTGTTTTCGTAGCTGGTTCTTACACTAGGGCACTTCCTTGGGGATGAGATTATGCAATAACAAATAATTTGATATGCTGTTGCATTTCAAAATAATACAAAACATGTGGATTCAAATAGAGGTCCAAGAAAAAAATTAACTAGAAAATTATCATCCAAAGCAAAGTTCGCTCACATAATTACGTCTCTCTCTCTCTCTCTCTCTCTCTCTCTCTCTCTCTCTCTCTCTCTCTCTCTCTCTCTTCTTGTCATTCTTACTGAACTGCAAACAAAGACAAACATATACAAGCACAGGCACCCACATACACAAAAACACACACACACACATACATACATACATACATATATATATATATATATATATATATATATATATATATATATATATATATATATATTTCTGACATACATCAGGATCAACCCAGGTCATTAAAATGAATGGCGAGGCTGCTGCCGACTAAGCCATTCAAGTCCAGTTGGAACCTAAGTCTGGGTCATGGCTGAGTCGGGAAGTTTGGGAGAACACGCTGGTATGCGAGGGGTTGGTACCCACTTTTTTATGGCGTAAGTGGCAGCGGCCTTTCATTTGAGAGATCAGGTTCGAACCTGGTGTAAGTCATTATATAATATATATATATATATATATATATATATATATATATATATATATATATATATATATATATATATATATATATATGCCTCGAAGCTCAGTCGGTTACACAGCAGCAGCTTCGGACTTCGTAGAGGTCTGTGCCGGGTTCAAATCCACAGCCGACTGAAAGGCAGACACTTTCTATTAGACATCCCGGGATTATATATGTAATCAACGGATAGGTTTGCTTAAAAAAAGCAAATGGGTGTTACAGACTAAAAGCACACACAAAACAAAGCCACTACAACACCTTCTAAAAACATAACAAACATCTCTCACGTCTCGAACTGTCGCCCTACCCGCGCAACAACTTCTCGCTGCTGGGAAGAAAGGGCGTTGGGTCGGGGTATGATACATGAAACATACGCTACCGGGGTCTAAGCGATGTCAGGCAGGGCAGCCGATCAGACTACAGGTTTAGTCCTTCAAAAGAAGGCATCGGCTTACCCCATACAAAAATGGGAAAAAAAAGCACATTAAAAGAA